>NC_141003.1:91706710-91975042 GCF_052327205.1 Somniosus microcephalus
CGAGGCCTCGGGAGATCACGAGGCCCGATCTCCCGAGCGCCACGCCCCGCCCCCCGATCTCCCAAGCGCCGATCTCCCGAGGCCCGATCTCTGCCCCCCCCCGATCTCCCGAGGCCCGATCTCCCGAGCCCCGCCCCCCGCCCGAGCCGGCTTCAAGAGCAGAGAGAGAGACGCTGCCGCGCAACCTACCGCGTCAGGCCCGGCCGGACTCAAGTCGCGTGCGCTGACTCCTGCCCCAACCGCCTTTACTAACATGGTGGCTGGGTGGCGACGCTTGGCTTAGGCCCAACCCCTCCAGCCTTCACAAAGATGGCGGCGATCGCGAGCCGCTTGTTCAGCGCGACGGGAGGTGCCTAGCTCAGCGTGGCTGGG
Organism: Somniosus microcephalus; assembly: GCF_052327205.1. Taxonomy (NCBI): domain Eukaryota; kingdom Metazoa; phylum Chordata; class Chondrichthyes; order Squaliformes; family Somniosidae; genus Somniosus; species Somniosus microcephalus. The sequence continues at coordinate 91,707,083 of NC_141003.1, forward strand.
CAACAGAGGCCCAGGCTTACAGGCCTGGAACAACGGTTAAAGGCAGGAAAATTATAGATGTTACAGAAAAGATTTACAAATTAATTAACTTTTTTTTAAAAAATTTGTGTTTTAAAAGCAACTTTTTTTTTGCTGGAAATGTAGATTTGAAAAGAAACACGCAGAAAGCGGGAAAAAGAAATGAAAAGTTTGGAATCAAGATGACGGCGACTCACCTCGGTTCAGAACGATAAGGCTCGCCCACACACGCACCGATTGGTGGATCGTCAGGTCACCGAAGCGTAGGATTGGTCAATCGTCCCGTCACTCGACTCTAGGAGGGCCCGCCCGCACGCGCCAGGAACCCGCCACGCAGCGATTGGTCGACCGTCGGGTCGCTCGACCGTACGATTGGTCGACCTCGATGCTAATGAGCGGATAATGAGCGGAATGTTGAACGTTTTTTGGATACCGCGGGCGCAATTTTTGTCTCGCTGAAACGTAAATACACTTATGACGGTTCTGGAATCGTAAGCTTTCTTTCAATGTAACACACGTGTAGGTACGCTCTATAACTTTCGAGTTTATTCAATACAGACAGACAGACAGACGGAATGACAGACAGAAGAACCGCTTTATATATATAGACTGGCTGGAGTGCCCGGCGGTGCCGAGGCTTTTTCGAGGGCATGTTGTTGTTGGAAGAGAGAGAGCGACTGGGGGGGAAGAGAGAGAGCGACTGGGGGGGAAGAGAGAGAGCGACTGGGGCGGAAGAGAGAGAGCGACTGGGGGGGGGAAGAGAGAGAGCGACTGGGGGGGAAGAGAGAGAGCGACTGGGGGGGAAGAGAGAGAGCGACTGGGGGGGAAGAGAGAGAGCGACGGGGGGGAAGAGAGAGAGCGACTGGGGGGGAAGAGAGAGAGCGACTGGGGGGAAGAGAGAGAGCGACTGGGGAAGAGAGAGAGCGACTGGGGGGGAAGAGAGAGAGCGACTGGGGGGGAGGGGGGGAGGGGGAGAAGAGGGGAGGGGGAGCGGGGGGGAGTGGAGGGGGGGAAAGGGGAGGGGAGGGGGGAAGGGGGAGAGGGGAGGGGGAGGGGGGAGGGGAGGGGGAGGGGAGGGAGAGGGGGAGGGGAGGGGGGCAGGGGGTGGGAGGGGGTGGCGAGGGGGAGGGGGGAGGGGGAGAGGAGGGGAGGGGGAGAGGAGGGGAGGGGGAGCGGGGGGGAGTGGAGGGGGGAAGGGGGAGGGAAGGGGGAGAGGGAGGGGGAGGGGGAGGGGAGGGAGAGGGGGGGAGGGGAGGGGAGGAGAGAGGGGGGGAGGAGGGGGAGAGGGGGGAGGGGAGGGGAGGGGAGAGGGGGGGAGGAGGGGGAGAGGGGGGAGGGTGGAGTCCCCGATCCCCGCCCCCCGCCCCCCGATGTCCCGAGCCCCGCCCTCTCGAGGCCCAATCTCACGAGGCCCGATCTCCGGAGCCCCGCGCCCCGCCCCCCCAATCTCCCGTGCGCCGATCTCCCGAGGCCCAATCTCCCAAGCGCCGATCTCCCGAGGCCCGATCTCCCGAGCGCCGATCTCCCGAGCGCCGATCTCCCGAGGCTCGCCCCCCCCCCCGATCTCCGGAGGCCCGATCTCCCGAGCCCCCCCCCCCCGCCCGAGCCGGCTTCAAGAGCAGAGAGAGAGACGCCGCCGCACAACCTACCGCGTGAGGCCCGGCCGGACTCAAGTCGTGCGCGCTGACTCCTGCCCCACCCGCCTTTACTAACATGGCGGCGGTGTAGACGCTCGGCTCAGGCCCGCCCCCTCCAGCCTTCACAAAGATGGCGGATATTGCGAGCCGCTTGTTCAGCGCGACGGGAGGTGCCTAGCTGGGGCATGGCTGGGCAACAGAGGCCCAGGCTTACAGGCCTGGAAAAACGGTTAAAGGTAGGAAAATTCTAGCTGTTACAGAAAAGATTTACAAATTAATTAACTTTTTTAAAAACAATTTGTGTTTTAAAAGCAACTTTTTTTTTGCTGGAAATGTAGATTTGAAAAGAAACACGCAGAAAGCGGGAAAAAGAAATGAAAAGTTTGGAATCAAGATGCGGCAACTCACCTCGGTTCAGAATGATAAGGCCCGCCCACACACGCACCGATTGGTCGACCGCCAGGTCACCGAAGCGTAGGATTGGTCAATCATCCCGTCACTCGACTCTAGGAGGGCTCGCCCGCAAGCGCCAGGAACCCGCTCCCACCACGCAGCGATTGGTCGACCGTCGGGTCGCTCGACTGTACGATTGGTCGACCTCGACGTCACTCGATGCTAATGAGCGGATAATAAGCGGAATGTTGAACGTTTTTTGGATACCGCAGGCGCAATTTTTGTCTGGCCGAAACGTAAATACGCTTATGACAGTTCAGGAATCATAAGCTTTCTTTCGATGTAACACACGTGTAGGTACGCTCTATAACTTTCGAGTTTATTCAATACAGACAGACAGACAGACAGACAGACGGAATGACAGACAGACAGATCGACCGCTTTATATATATAGATGATTGTGGCTTTAACTTCCAGGCAAGAATCACGCTGTTGCCGATTAAAAACTGTTACTGTAATCACCTGGAGAATCATGCTAATGGCTTGCGAACACCTTACCCGAACCTTTGTCTTCCTCCTACTCCTTCTCTTGTTGCACTGGCTCCCTCATTTTCTCACAGGCCCCTCTAACTTTCGATGTGCATTTCCGTCACTATCCTACAACTCTTTTTTTAAATTTGCTTATGGGATCTGGGCGTCGCTGGCAATGCCAGCATTTATTGCCTATCCCTAGTTGCCCTTGAGAAGGTGGTGGTGAACCATCTTCTTGAACTGCTGCAGTCTGTGTGGTGAAGGTGCTCCCACAGTGCTGTGAGGGAGGGAGTTCCAGGATTTTGACCCAACGACGATGAAGGATTGGTGATATATTTCCAAGTCAGCATGGTGTGTGACTTGGAGGGGAACTTAGAGGTGGTGGCGTTCCCATGCGCCTGCTGCCCTTGTCCTTCTAGGTGGTAGAGGTCGCGGGTTTGGGAGGTGCTGCTGAAGAAGCCTTGGCGAGTTGCTGCAGTGCATCTTGCATAGCATTGTGGGTTCTGTTTTGTCCTGGTATTCTAAAACTTTGTAGCAGCATATCTGTGTTCCTAAGATTCACCTGTTCAACTATTAAGTACGGGATGCTTTATTTACAGCTTTATTACTACCCGACAAATTGGCAAAAAGATTGCAGTACAACTGTGTAAGCATTTCGATCTACACGCTACTATCCACAGCACTTCACTCTTTTTGCATTCTAAGCTATTCCACAATAGACTTTGGCACTGACAATCTTCAGCACTTCTGGTTTGCATTGCCGCCATCATTGGCCTGTGAATTCTTGCCTGGCCTTATAAGAAGCAGAGCCTATACCAGTAGCGCAAGACGCAGCGGGGTCTTTGAACATCAGAGTTCCTGATGCCGGTTTCTCCGTTGGCGAGAGCAGTATTGGCGGCTGAAACCAGTCACAGCAAGCCGCTGAACCACGGAGGCGGGGCCTACCCATGGGTCCCGATCACTTCCTGACCCCACAAAGAGGACCTGTAATTTTTGTTGTGGAAGAAGATATTTAAATCCGGTCCCCTTACAAATGGGCTCGCTGGGGCACACCCCGCAGCTAGATTTTCCAGCCTTTTTGGTGGGGCTACCCTAGTGGTGTATTTGGCATTGCCTGGGGAACTGAGGGACCCGGTGAATTTTGATGGGATTAGCAGCAGGGGCCCAGCAGGGGCACATCGCAGCACTCACGCTGGGATTTCACGCTTCCCCCACCCCCATGGCATTTATCATGAAATAATCCAATGGCTAAAAAATAATTTCCCAGGCCAGTTTAACACAGAATAAATTAAGAATTTGTTCATACACGATCTCACAAAGAGCAAGGAAAAGTGATCAGAACGTACAGGAAATGTCCAGAGAGGCTCTGGCCCTGTTTACAAACCTTTCAGTGTAGCGATTGGTCCCACAGTTCATGATGAGGGTCGCTTACAGAGTTCAGATAGACTGGCCTTTTCTAGACTTTCCTGCTCCTGTTCCTCTGTTCCTGCCGCCTACTCTCCTGTGAAAGGCTGAGGAGAAACTAAATAAACTAGTTACATTTCAGAGAGTTAGAGAAGCAAAAGATTGTCAGAATGAAGATTCACAGTTATGAAAAATACAGGAAACTGTCTTTGGAAACACATTGCTGAGGAGAAACAGACCAAACCCGCTTTCTGAGTTCTGTTCACCATGGCGCGGTGAAGCAATAACATTCTGGCAAGAGAATAAATAATGGCTGCAGGTGGACTTCAAGGTTCAGATCAGAGAGGACAGCCTTGACACTTCGAGATCAGTAACAAATTAAATCAAAGCACGCATCTCCAGAGAAAGACAAGCAAAGCCAGATGTGTAAAACCTGTTGAATTCTGAAGCGAGTTAATGAAGGAATGAATGTAGTGAAAGTTTTGATGCAAGATTATGTAGCTTTTCGAGCTTGTATCATTTAGAAAAGTATATGAGATGCAGAAAATACACATTTTACAATAGAAAGGGAGAAGAATTTAGGAAAACATACACGATGGCTCATTTGCTTAACCTTTATCTAATTTAACTCATTTGGAAACGTGGTTTACATCTGAATATCTGGGCTATTTGGCTCCCTATCTTTTCCCAATACCAAGTGAATGGCCCTAAGCATGCATTTAAAATCAAAGTGTTTCTTCTCACACTTATTACAGCACGATGCAAATCACTCACAAGCCTTACACTCTTTCATAGCAGGGCCATATTACAGGAGGGCGCACGTTCAAACTGCGCCTGGATCTCCTGTCACACTTGGAATGTTTGGAGATCCAGATGGCACACAGATTTAAGGAGGAGGCCACGAAGCAAGGAGAACCATTCAATCACAGGTTAAACTAATAGATCACAGAAAATACCAATCCACTGCAACAGTGACACCCTTGAAGGGCTTCACACAGAAACCAACCCTCTGACCCAGTGTACCATGGGCCTTCAGATACGGTTGATGGCGTGCGATGTTATTTGATCTTCTGAACTTGGCTCCTTTCATCTCCTTCTCCTCTGTTATGAAATCATGTGATGGGCCTCTTTAAAAAGGATCGTGTGCCAAAGAGCTGCTTTTTAACACCAACTTGAAATGGGGACTGTACCTCAAACAAACAAACCCCACTTTTAACGTGGGGTGTGCGGGGCCAGGGAGAGTTGGAAACCCCGTGGCGGCAATGGTGTGAGGCCCATCACATTTGAACTCCCGCCTCTCATGACCATATTTGAGGATGGACTCCTGCCCAAACCCAGCTGCAATGACCAGGTGGCTTGTCCATTGTTCCTGTGGCTGGCAAGTGGGAGCAGGAGGCTGCCGGGGCCCAGAGAGAATGGTCTTCGGCTAAGGGGGGGGGGGAGGGAGGAGCGACTGGGGGAGGGGGGGAGGAGGGACTGGGGGAGGGGGGGAGGGGGGGAGAGGGACTGGGGGAGGGGGGGAGGGGGGGAGAGGGACAGGGGTGGTGGGAGAGGGAAAGGGGGCGGGGGAGGGGGTGTCCGAATATGATCGGGGTCAGTTTGGGGTCGGGGGATATATGGCCTGGTGGAAGGAGTGGTGGGGGGAGGGGGCAACAGGGAGGGGCGGGGGAGAGGGGGAGGGGGCAGGGGAGGGGAAGAGGGAGGGGGGTGGGGGAGAGAGGGAGGGGAGAGGGGGACGTGGAGGGGCGGGGGAGGGGGAGGGGGATAGGGAGGGGGTGGGGGAGAGAGGGAGGGGAGAGGGGGACATGGAGGGGCGGGGGAGGGGGAGGGATGGCCGGGGGGGGCAAGGGGGGAGAGGGAGGGGGGCAGGGGGGTGGGGGAGGGATGGCCGGGTGGAAGGGAGGGGCGGGGGGGTGGAGGGGGGAGGGATGGCTGGTGGGGGGGGGGGGCAGGGGGGGAGAGGGAGGGGGGAGGGGGAGGGATGGCCGGGGGGGGAGGGAGGCGGGCGGGGGGGGTGGAGGGGGTGGGGGAGGGAGGGCCGGGGGGGTGGAAGGGGGGCGGGGAGGTGGAGGGGGTGGGGGAGGGATGGCCGGGGGGTGGAGCGGGGTGCGGGGTGGGGGGGAGGGGGTAACTCTGCTGCTCCTGGACTACAAGGAATCCTTAAAAAGTTAAAATCCCAGCCTGGGCCGGGTCGAGCTCTGCTCCTGCCACCTCTCGGCTCCATTGGCGGGTTCAGCAAAGCTCATCACTTGTGCGAGCCGGGGTAAATGACACCATCGCACCCCGATTTTTAAATATTAGTCAGGCGGTAAGTGGGACAATGTTGCCGAACAGCCGGCGGTTGAAATGCCCGCGGGCAGGATCGTGTCGGGGACGCAGCGGGAAGATTCCACCGCCATTTCGACCACCCGCTCACCCCGTTCCCATGGTGAGGGCAGCGCTAAAATCGGGCCTAGTGAACCAAAGACTGCATCACAATGGAATGTAAAATAGTGCTGGAGGGAGATCAGGAGCTGAAGATAGGACAGTGTGAGGAATGAGCCGGGAGACGGGGAGTTCAGTAAGAGTTTATTTAATCCCTGCTCACCCAGTTAATCAGCAGTGAAATATTTTCCACCAACAAAACTTTCTGTCCCATAAAATCTTTAAAGGAAAGTTTGAGTTGGTGCTGTGACATTCAGACTGATTACACGAGGGAAGCTTGGCTACAACTGCAATACAGTATAAAGATAAAAAGCAAAGACCCACGGTTCAGTCCACCAATTTTTTTTATTGATTGTATATACCATAAAAATAGTGTAAGCAAATGCAGAACGGTTGGCTGGGGCTGCCTGCACGTTTGGCTAAACTCATAGTGGGAGGATGAGCAAGTAGCTGTGAATTGAGACAAGAACGGTGGGAGGATAAGGTGGATTTATTCTTTTCATCCTTTTCCCATCAACTTCTCTCCTCCTTCATCCTCTCTGAAAGGTCCTGCACTTAACAAGACAGAAAGACTCGCATTTCGACAGCGCCTTTCACGACCTCAGGACATCCCAAAACGTTTTACAACCAATGAAGTACTTTTTAAAAGTGTAGTCACTGTCGCAAACGAACAAGAACGGAAATATAAATCTCATTTTAATATAAAAATAAATACAAATTTCTACAATTAGTCATGCACAGAAAATTCAGTCCCTATATTCTGGCCAGTATAAATGAGCAAAATTCAGCATTGTGCTTCAGCCCTACCAGCCTGCTGAGCCTCGGCAATGGCAAATAGGTGGAGACTGATGGCTGTGATCGGGAGGCCAGTCAATGTTGTGCATAATTTTGTTATAAAATGGTTTAAAAACGGGCTATCTTTTTTTTAACTTGCAGGCGAATGTTTTCATAAGGAACACTTATCTTGGAACATTCCACGCATGTTTTTAAAAGAATAGACCAGGGAAACTGCAAAATAAATCAAATTTGTGAATGTCTATATCTGTAATTGTTTGTGCTTGAGATCTTCGAACCCACAACTTCGCTCAGTAAAATATCTGGATTCATTTGAAGAGGAAAATGTAACACTAATTTTAAATAACTACATTTTCAGAAAGATCCCAGGTAAATATGTTTTAAAAATCTGAATCTAAAATATTCCTTTCAGAGTAGGGTGGGTGTGGTTTCAATAGTTTGTTTAATTAATTTGTTGACAGTTTTGTGTCAAAAAATATTTTTCTATTTGTTCTTCTAAATTGCGGTGCAGAGGGTATGATTACACCACCATAACAATGGTTTTCATTTTGCCGTCATGCATGCCTTTATCCTAGAGAAAAATAAATCATATTTGGCAAAATGTTCTTCTTAGCATGAGAACACTGAAAGTACTTGATGTTTGGGTTATGTTTAGCACCCATCAAACTGGAGAGGATCCCTGATTTCCGACTGGCGGTTTGTGGTTCTAAAGCAGAGTTCTTTCTTGTGAGAAAGTTTTCAATCAGCGCAAACCTGCGCTGATCGTCATTTTTACATTTATCAAAGTAACTAAAGACCTACTTAACTAGCAGAAAAGACAAAGGGGGAGAAATTCGGTGGGCTGCGCCACCAGTTAGCGCCTAAAGAGGGCACTCAGTGGCTTTAGCGCCACTGGCCGCGCCTCCCGCGATATTTAGCTGGGGCGCTAATGGCGGCGTTAGCCTGTTGCGCTGCGCCGCCACCGATGACATCATCGGAGTGCGCAGCGCCCCGCTACTGCCCCGATCGCGATATTTGGCAGTGACCGCCTCTGTAGCGCCGCTCGCTAATCGCGCCCGGTTCACGGGGCCTACCTGTGGCGGCAGTGGCGCAAATTAAGGTGGAGGTGCGGGGCGGCCGTTTTTTTTCGGCGGCCGCCTGCCAGCACCTCCGTCCCCGGCCTCCTGTTCTCCCCCCGCGGCATTGCCGGCTGTTTTCCGAGAGCCCGGCACTTCTCCTCGGTGCCGGGCTCTTTTGCCGGCACTCGCGATCGCTCATCGCGCTGGTGCAGGCCCCTCCCCCTTAAGAATGGGAGGAAGGCCTGCAGTACCGCAGCGCGCCATGCCGCAGCGTGTGGCACTGCGGCACATTGTGCTGCAATATTCAGTTTCAGCGCCCTAAGAGGGACGCGGAGCGCCTCGAGCCTCGCCCCGTCTCCCTCTTGGGGCGCTCAAGCTGAATTTCCGGCGATCACTGCTGCTCCGATCGCAGCGCTAAATCTGGCGCCCAGGCGAGCTTGGCGCCCCGTTTGCGGCTCCACCCAATTTCTCCCCCAAAGTCTGTTTAGCTGAGAAACTGAAATCGTCAATAGGTAACCATTCTCCAACACAGCCCTAGTCCCATTGGCAGACGTTGGCAGAGCTTGAGCATAGAGCTTGGAGACAGAGCTGGGTGAACGCAATCAGAGTGGATCGCAAGCGGAGTGGAAGAATTTGGTGAGCACAGGAATCGGTGGAGAGGAGGAAGGCGGGTGTGACGTCTGACTGAAAAGGAGGAGTGGAGCCACAGAACCCAAGGTCTCTAAGCTAATAGGACCGAGAGCAGACCCGCGGAAGAGTGAGAGGAGCGGCCGGAGATAAAGGTAGGCCTGAGAGCCCGGAGGGAGCGCGAGTGTCAGGGAACGAGGTAAGTGACGTCAGCATAAGGGAAGGAGCTGATTGGTGAGTAGCTGGTGATTGTTTTTTTAAGTCTTGACTTTATTTCTGTTAAATTAGTTAATAGTCTATTAAGTAGAAGCATGGCAGGGCACCTCAGTCCTGTGGAATGCACATCTTGTGCCATGTGGGAACTCCAGGATTTTTCCCGTGTCCTGGACAACCATGTGTGCAGGAAGTGTCGTCAGCTGGAGGAGCTCAAGCTCCAGGCTTCGGAGCTTGAGCAACAGCTGGCGTCACTGCGGTGCATCTATGAGGCTGAGAGTTACATGGATAGCACATTTCAGGAGGAGGTCACCCCGCAGCATAAGAGTGTGCAGGCAGAGAGAGAATGAGTGACTGCAGACAGACAAGGAGGACCAGGCAGGTAGTGCAGGAGTCCCCTGCATCTCGCTCTCCAACCAGTAAATACTGGTGAGGGTGATGGTTCCTCTGGGGAGTACAGCCAGAGCCAAGTCCATGGCACCACGGGTGGCTCAGCTATACAGGGGGAGGAGGAAGATTGGGAAAACAATAGTGGTAGGGAATTCGATAGTTAGGGGAACAGACGGGTGTTTCTGTGGCCGTAGACGTGACTCCAGGATGGTATGTTGCCTCCCTGGTGCCAGGGTCAAGGATGTCACTGAGCGGCTGCAGGACATTCTGAGGGAGGAGGGTGAACAGCCAGAGGTCGTGGTCCATATCGGTATCAATGACATAAGTAGAAAGAGGGATGAGGTCCTGCAGGCAGATTTCAGGGAGCTAGGAAAGAGATTAAAAAGCAGGACCTCAAAGGTAGTAATCTCCGGATTACTCCCGGTGCCACGAGCTAGTGAGTACAGAAATAGGAGGATAGAGCAGATAAACGTGCGGCTGGAGAGATGGTGCAGGAGGGAGGGCTTCAGATTCCTGGGGCATTGGAAATGGAACCTATACAGGCCGGACGGGTTGCACCTCAACAGAGCCGGGACCAATATCCTCACCGGGGGGGGAGGTTTGCTCGTGCTGTTGGGAGGGTTTAATCTAGTTTGGCTGAGGGGGTGGGCACCAGGATGTAGCATTGGAAAGGAGAAACAAGGTGCACAAAGGATTGGGAGAGACAGATAGTACCAGAGTAAGAAATAGTACGGTATTAGGTGGGGTCAGACTAAGAGAGAATACAAGAAGGTCTAAGACTGGTTTACAGTGCTTGTTGATAAACACACGAAGCGTGGTAAATAAGGTTGGTGAGCTGCAGGTACAAATAGCCAGATGGGATGTCGTGGCAATAACGGAGACTTGGTTCAGGTGGTCTGAAATGTCATGCCTGAAAACAGAAGTTTGAAACTAAGTCAACCCTCTGTGGCAGTCTCAGTAATCTGAGACTTGAGGCAGGAAGGTCCACATTATGTCAAGGCACTGTAGGCAATTGCCCAGCCAATCTGATTCACTAATGGAATGTGGAGGGTTAGACACTGGAGACTGGAATTCTTCCCACATGGATGACCCTGAAAGCCAGTGCCTTGACTTGTGGCTCAACAAGCAGCAGAAAGCTTATCCGAGCTCTGTGCTTTGTTGCTGAGCTGCATGATTTGAGCCGGTTAAGCTCCAGCAGTATCACTACGCACACTTTACATCGGATTACACAGGATATACGGCACAGAAACAGGCCATTCGGCCCAACCAGTCCAAGCCGGCGTTTATGCTCCACTCGAGCCTCCTCCCATCTTTCCTCATCTAACTCTATCAGCGTAACCCTCTATTCCCTTCTCCCTCATATGCTTGTCCAGCCTCCCCTTAAATGCATCTCTGCTATTCGCTTCAACCACTCCCTGTGGTAGCGAGTTCTACATTCTCACCACTCTCTGGGTAAAGACGTTTCTTCTGAATTTCTTGGTGACTATCTTATATTGATGGCCTCTAGTTTTGCTCTTCCCCACAAGTGGAAACACTCTTTCTAGCTGTGATTTTGCTCACCTCAGCAGGTCTGGGGTGGGCGATGTCGGTGGCGGGTCCCGACCCCGCTGTTGGCTCCATCCCATTCTGTGAAATGAATTTCCCTTGATAGGGCTTGTTAAGCCCGTCCAGCGTGTTTCCCGGCCAATTAGAGGAAGCGGGCCTGGTGATGTCATTTGACGACGCATCATCAGTCGGTTTCCTTAAAGGGACCATGGCCAACTTTATTTTGGCAGTTGTGCTGTCAGTGTTCGACAGCATTGAGGTGCTGCAAACACTGACAAGCACTGCACAGAGGTGCATGGCTGCACCCAGACTCTCCCGTGACTCCCTCCATATGCTTATGGAGGGAGTCACAGCACGCAGGGAGGTCCTCATCCCTTCCCATGAGCAGAAGAGACCTCCCCAGGAGATCAACACAGCCTGGTTGCACATTGCACAGGGGGGCACCAGCAAGGATGTGGCCAGGAGGATCTGGGTGCAGTGCCGCAAACATTTCAATGATCTCAGTAGATCATGAAACATTAGTACAAAGCCACACTCAAACTCATCCTTTTGTGCCTCGCATCACATCCCCATCACTCTGCCTTCCCTACCCTCCTCCTGCACATCCTTACTCACACCAACTTACCTTGCATCTCCACCCATCCCTCTCTATCTACATTATCACTTCCCCATCTCACTAGCCACCCCTCACACTCACCCTCATCCTAGTGCAGTCATACCAACTAACAACACACAAGGGTAGGCACTTGTCTGTATTAGCCAATGTTCATGAAAAGTTCCTATTAATGTGCTGTCAAACATTGAAACCTTTATTTTCAACACTTTGCATAGTTGGACAGATTTGTGTGCACCTTTGGAATTGGCTTAGTGAGTTGCAGTGAATGGTGAGTCATAATGGTACCCCCCACAATGGTGATGAGTGTGAAAGGAATGGCTTGAGCATTCTAGGGATGCTTTATGGTGTTGGTGTGGGGTGGTGCCAACCGGGCGCATCATGTGGCAGCCAGGGTGTACAGCATAAATTGAAGTAAATCTGGCCATGGTGATGCCATCCCTGGCTTCCCGGGCAGCACTGTGGTCGGGTGCTGATGCCCTCAGTCCTGTGCAGCATCAGTTGATTGTGGAGAGGATTGATGTTGTTGTTGCTGGTGTGACTGGTGCTGCTGGTGTTGGGGCTGATCGGATGGGATTCTGAGGACCAAGGTGAGAGAGTATAAAGGGCACCCGTGCTAATGGAATAGATGGCAGGCAAAGTAGAGATGACAGCAGCGATCTGTCAATGGTGAAAGGGGTAATGATGTCAGACTGGATGGAGACTTGTGTAAAGACTTGCAGCATCCTGAATCTGTTGTGGAAATGCAGTGAGGAAGAGCTTGTGGCTGAAGGAAGATATCTCTGTAAGGCGGCAGCTTTTACTGTACATTTGAAGCTGTCATCTCAACAGCTGATTCAATGGCCACTGAACTCTTGCCTCAGCTTGACAGACGTGGTCCACCAACAGCGTGGACCCCGTGGGCGAACTGTCAAATGTAAAAGCTAAGCTGAAAATCATTCTTAAGTGGCTCTAAACAAGGCACTAATTACCTGAATTAGGTCCCCCACCGCTGCGTGTCGGGCCTGCTCAGCGCTGACAGACCCGACATCGGGGAAAGGCATGTGGCGGCAGGTTCACAGCGGGGTCCCGACCATTGGGAAAAAAAACACTTTCCCTCCCGACCGGCCACCGATCGTGCCCACTGCCCCCTGCAATATTCCGGCCTCTGTGTCCACTCTATCAAAACCTTTCATAATTTTAAAGACTTCTATTAGGTCACCCCTCAGCCTTCTCTTTTCAAGAGAAAAGAGACCCTGCATGTTCATCCTTTGCTGATAGGTATACCCTCGCATTTCTGGTATTATCCTTGTAAATCTTTTTAGCACCCTCTCCAGTGCCTCTATATCCTTTTTATAATGTGGCGACCAGAACTGTACGCAATACTCCAAGTTTGGTCTAACCAAGGTTCGCTACAAGTTTAGCATAACTTCTCTTCGGAGTCACAAACCTAAGCTCTGCCAACCTGAGCCTAAACTGTCTGGACTTGTCTGAGCTGTCTGGTAAAGAGGGTGTGTTCGGTGGAGATAGAATTTTTTTTAGCAACAAATGGAAATTCTACCTGTGTGCAAGTAGCTTGCTCTGGAAACTCTTAAATATGGTGATACGTTTCTGTGCCTGTCAACAAACTGGTTCTGTTCTCTCTGGGACTTGACTTCTGCTGTCACCAACTGAGCTTGACTAAACTGCTAATGAACGTGAAGTATATGACATACCACAGTTTGGTATTTTTGCTGCAGCCCAAACAGCCACACTCAGCAAAGTAAAGCATATGTATTTGATAAACATGTACAGAGAGTGCTTACATTGTAAATCAACTGGCTATGACATATTACCAGTCTTCACAAAATACTGTAGAAAGGAATTAACTTGCATGAAAATGTGCACCTCAATAATCTATTGTTATCACTCTGTATGCCTGAAATATAACATTCATATTCATTAATTTCATGGAAATCATGGCAGTGATTCTCATTTCATTGACAAGCACTGTACAAGCTGTGTAATGTACCAAATATATCTATACTCTCCAAACTAAGAGAAACATAGAAACATAGAAGATAGGAGTAGGCCATTCGGCCCCTCGAGCCTGCTCCGCCATTCAATGTGATCATGGCTGATCATCCAATTTCAGTACCCGGTCCCTGCTTTCTCCCCATACCCCTGGATCCCTTTAGCCTTAAGAAATATATCCAACTCCTTCTTGAATATATTTAATGAATTGGCTTCTACTGCCTTCTGTGGTAGAGAATTCCACAGGTTCACCACTCTCTGGGTGAAGAAATTCCTCCTCATTTCTGTCCTAAATGGCTTATCCCTTATCCTTAGACTGTGACCCCTGGTTCTGGACTCCCCGACCATCAGGGACATCCTTCCTGCATCTAGTCTGTCCAATCCTGTCAGAATTTTATAAGTTTCAATGAGATCCCCTCTCATTCTTCTAAACTCCAGCGAGTACAAGCCCAATCGTCCCAATCTCTCCTCATACGTCATTCCTGCCATCCCAGGTATCAGCCTGGTGAATCTTTGCTGAACTCCTTCCAAGAGAGGTTGACTTGAACTGAAATCAAATACACACAATTTCAAAAATTCATTTGTGTGGCATTGATAAAGTTGACAAATTAACCCTTAAGGACAAGTCAACGTCTTTTCATTTGAACAGTCTTTCGCACTGCTCGTGTGAAGGTCGGGGATTTTTCAGAAGATTGAAAATGATAACTCAGCAAGATGGGCTACTTGTTCCTCTTCGACTGGTGATTCGTATCGTGCTTGGCCGACTGTTTCCACATCACATTTTGACACAAGTGGAAGATGTCTCCATTGGTGCTGCCAACTCCTGTCAGGCCCGTGCTGTCCTCAGGTCCCACTCTGTATAAGTACTGCCTGGATGACAGGATAGACTTTCTGGGTACTCTCACCTCTTACTGTCACTGGGAGGCTGAGGTTATGAGGAAAGGACAGTACAGCAGCCATGCAGGCAACATTAGGTGTAGGGTATGAGATACATAATAAGTGGAAAGCTGCTGGGTTAGGTTTTAACTTGAACATGAGCAGAATCTAGTTTCAAAAGATTCAATTGCAAAATACAAATAATTGTCAACTTTTTAGCACTGACATGACCCCAAGTGTTAACTAAGGTTTGTGAACTATGAAGTGATTATGAAAGTTAAGAAATCATCTTATAGACATTTTGAATCCTTCGTGCCTCCACCATGCTTTTCTTGCCTTATCCAGTGTCACGTAAATACAAGAAAGCCTGGAACGATAAAGGCTGAAGGCTGAACCGTCAAGGTCAGTGCTTTCACAGACCATGCACAATCTATCATGGACCATGAACTCTACTGCAGCCTTCTAATTTCCTGAGGGAAAGTGTTGTATCAATACTACCCAAAGGTTACCAAGCAGACTCTAGAATCTTCATCTATCTTCACATCTCTACTATTCAGCCCAGGCCTGCCGTCTTCCCGACAACATTCCTCACCTCCCCAGAAGCACAGGAAGCATTGTACCTGTAGAATCTTTGATCATCTCAGTTTATGGCAATCCATATAGTTCTCAATTCTGTTCCCATCCAGATATTTATCCAGATCATTTTTACCGGCGATAACTATCTCAGCCTTTTCCAAGTATCAAACACTCTGTGGGAAAAATAAGGTTTCTTCTGATCTCAAGTCACACTTGAGGCTGGTTAATATTAAACCTGTGTCTTCTAGTTTTCTGTTCCAAGTCAGATAGCTCACAGGCTAACCCTGCCTTTCTGGTCCCGGAGACTGAACAAGAGCTTAGAACCAATTTCCCAGCCGTCTGGTTGTATTTTTCATTTTGATCTTAGAGATTTGTTTAATAGGATGAGACAATCAAAGTGGGAACTGTACCTTCCGCAGTTCTGTGCCAACCCCCTCATTTACCATAGCAGCTTAAATTGTATTAGCAATCCTGTAGTGCAGATTGAAAATAATTTAGAATTTCGTCTAGGCCATTGAAACTCTAAAATCAATTAACTGGTGAGTAAAGTGGATCAGGAACAGCCACCTGCTGCATTCTTGATCTGGGCAACGTTAAAATTCTCTAAAGCTTTCAAGGCGGCTGCAGCTTTATTACTCCCATAATGATAGAAAATGACTGAAGCATTGCCAAAAAGAATGTGATATGGTGCGAAAAATATGTTGCATTAAGGTTTGTGTTAAGCAAAGGCTGTTGACCTAATTTTATGGCTTTTGTTTTGGGACGTCAATAAAATCGATGTTTCGGGTGGACGGTGCTCTTTATAGTTAATCGTTCAAAGACATGGTGGAAGGGCTAGAGTCCTGTCGAGTCTGGGTCAGCGTACATCTGCTGTGCTAGCAGAATAATTTTATATTTTTCTGATTATGGTAATAGCTTTGTCTTGATGGCAAAAAAACAACAGTGTTGTCAACCCAATTATTACTCTTAACTTAACAGTACTAAAAACAGAGATAGTCCTGTGCACGAGCACAATGATATGTTAATGTGCTGTCCAATTGATAGGCAGCACATGGGTTTAGAGTCATAGAGTCATAGAGTTTTTACAGCACAGAAAGAGGCCCTTCGGCCCATCGTGTCTGCACCGCCCATCCATCCCTGTCCAGTCTAATCCCATTTTCCAGCATTTGGTCCATAGCCTTGTATGCAATGGCATTTCAAGTGCTCATCCAAATGCTTCTTGAATGTTGTGAGGGTTCCTGCCTCTACCACCCTTTCAGGCATTGAGTTCCACATTCCAACCACCCTCTGGGTGAAAAAGTTCCTCCTCAAATCCCCTCTAAATCTCCTGCCCCTTACCCTGAATCTATGCCCCCTTGTTATTGACCCCCCCACTAAGGGGAAAAGTTCCTCTTTATCTACCCTATCTATGCCCCTCATCATTTTGTACACCTCAATCAGGTCCCCCCTCAGCCTTCTCTGCTCCAAGGAAAACAACCCCAGCCTGTCCAGCCTCTCTTCATAGTTTGTGCCACTATTCATCACCTTGTATTTTCCCAATTGTATTTGGTCAAGAGAAGATGGGAACATAAAAGTGTCACACGTGTCAGCTGTGGCTCAGTGGGCGGCACTCTCTAGGTGGGAGGGGCTAGGGGTGAGCCAGGTGTTACTGGTTACCTAATTGCAGCTGGGTGTTGGAGGGAGTTTTGTAAAAAGTTGGGGGTGGGTTTTGTTTTCAGATTTTAAGGCCTTTTTGGCCGACAAAAAACAGCCAGATGGCTGCTGAGGGGTCCGGAGAGCCGGGCCCCTCGGAGGACAGTATTCCCGAGAGAAATTTAATTAGGGAAGAAACTATGGTGGGAAAGGAAAAAAGGCCAAAGATTTGGGCCGGGACCCCAGGCGGTTTGGTAAAGAAAACACGGTGGTGGTGCAGTGTGAGGATAAGAAGATTCGAGCCTGGGATATTATCCAGGCGGTTCATGAGGACTGTGGCGAGGGAAGCTGCTTTGCCTGCCGACCAAAGCCAAATGTGGGACTCGAGGTGACGGTCAGTGGCCGTGAGGAGGTGGAGAAACTGCTACTCAGTCTGAAAGTTGGTGAGAAATTCTTGGAGGTGACTCTGCTATATTCAGAGGAGGTGGTGGTTTCATTTTTGAACTTGCCAGTGTACATTGAGGACGAGTGTGAAAGGCTCAGAGGGTGTAGAATTCTTAAAGTGCATCCAGGAGAGCTTTTTGAGCCAGCATGTAGAAAGTCCTACAAGTGAGGGGGCGGTACTGGACCTAATTCTAGGGAATGTGGCCGGCCAAGTGGAAAAAGTGCTAGTAGGTGAGCACTTTGGTGACAGTGACCATAATATGGTGAGATTTAAGGTGGTCATGGAAAAGGACAGGGATGGGCCGGAAATAAAGGTTCTAAATTGGGGGAAGGCCGATTTTAATAGGATAAGGCAGGATCTGGCCAAAATGGACTGGGATCAGCTACTTGTAGGAAAATCCGCATCGGAGCAATGGGAGGCTTTCAGAAGGGAGATTGAGATCATACAATGGCAACATGTTCCCGTAAAGGTCAAGGGTGGTTCCAAAAACCACAGGGAACCTTGGATGTCAGGAGATATAAGAGAATGGATTAGGAAAAAAAGGAGGGCTTTTGGCAGATACAAAAGGCTAAAGACGGAGGAAGCCCTAGAGGAGTACAAAAAGTGCAGGGGGATACTTAAAAAAGAAATTAGGAGATCAAGGAGGGGCCATGAAATAACACTGGCGAGCAAAATAAAGGTAAATCCTAAGATGTTTTATAAGTATATTAAGGGTAAGAGGATAACTAGGGAAAAAATAGGGCCCATTAGGGACAAAAGTGGCAATCTGTGTGTGGAGCCGGAAGATGTAGGAGGGGTTCTAAATGAATTTTTTGCATCTGTTTTCACTATGGAGAAGGACGATGTAGACATAGAAATAGGGCAGGGGGACTGTGATATGCTCGAACATATTAACATCGAGAGGGAGGAGGTATTGGCGGTTTTAGCAGGCCTAAAAATGGATAAATCCCCAGGCCCGGACGAAATGTATCCCAGGCTGCTGTGTGAGGCAAAGGAAGAGATTGCGGGGGCTCTAACACATATATTCAGGACCTCTCTGGCCACAGGGGATGTGCCAGAGGACTGGAGAACCGCTAATGTAGTACCATTATTCAAGAAGGGAAGTAGGGAAAAACCGGGGAACTACAGGCCAGTGAGCCTAACATCAGTGGTAGGAAAATTATTGGAAAAAATTCTGAGGGACAAAATTAGTCTCCACTTGGAGAGGCAAGGATTAATCAGGGATAGTCAACATGGCTTTGTCAAGGGAAGATCATGTCTGACTAATTTGATTGAATTTTTTGAGGGGGTGACTAGGTGTGTGGATGAGGGTAACGCAGTGGATGTGGTATACATGGATTTCAGTAAGGCCTTCGATAAAGTCCCGCACAGGAGACTGGTCAAGAAGGTAAGAGCCCATGGAATCCAGGGTGCCTTGGCACATTGGATACAAAACTGGCTTAGTGGCAGAAGGCAGAGGGTGATGGTCGAAGGTTGTTTTTGTGACTGGAAGCCTGTGTGTGGCCAGTGGGGTGCCACAGGGATCGGTGCTGGGTCCCTTGCTGTTTGTGATCTACATTAATGACTTGGATATGAATGTAAAAGGTATGATCAGTAAGTTCGCGGATGATACAAAAATTGGTAGGGTGGTAAATAGCGAGGAGGGTAGCCTCAGTCTGCAGGACGATATAGATGGGTTGGTCAGATGGGCGGAACAGTGGCAAATGGAATTTAACTCGGAAAAGTGCGAGGTGATGCACTTTGGGGGGACTAACAAGGCAAGGGAATACACAATGAATGGTAAGACCCTAGGCAAGACGGAGGGTCAGAGGGATCTGGGTGTGCAAGTACACAGATCCTTGAAGGCGGCGGAACAGGTGGATAAGGTGGTAAAAAAGGCATATGGGATACTTGCCTTCATTAGCCGAGGCATAGAATATAAGAGCAGGGAGGTTATGATGGAGATGTATAAAACACTGGTTAGGCCACAGCTGGAATACTGTGTGCAGCTCTGGTCGCCACACTACAGGAAGGATGTGATCGCTTTGGAGAGGGTGCAGAGGAGATTCACCAGGATGTTACCAGGGCTGGAGCGCTTCAGCTATGAAGAGAGACTGGGCAGATTGGGTTTGTTTTCCTTGGCGCAGAGGAGGCTGAGGGGGGACATGATTGAGGTGTACAAAATTATGAGGGGCATGGATAGGATGGATACTGAGGAGCTTTTTCCCTTAGTAGAAGGGTCAATAACTAGGGGGCATAGATTCAAGGTAAAGGGCGGGAGGTTTAGAGGGGATTTGAGAAAGAACTTTTTCACCCAGAGGGTGGTTGGAGTCTGGAACTCACTGCCTGAAAGGGTTGTGGAGGCAGGAACCCTCACAACATTTAAGAAGCATTTGGATGAGCACTTGAAATGCCATAGCATACAAGGCTACGGACCAAATGCTGGAATATGGGATTAGATTAGACAGGGCTTGATGGCCGGCATGGACACGATGGGCCGAAGGGCCTCTATCCATGCTGTATAACTCTATGACTCTATGACGAAGTGCTGAGTAAAAAGTTGGAGTCGTGGGACATTAAAATCTGTTCTGAAATAAAGAGGAGGTACTATCCGGGAACACAGGTAGCAGACGGAACCCGGTATGTAAAGGTGCGGTTCCCAGAGGGGGTGAGGTCTTTGCCATACAGTATGAAGTTCGAGACACTGGAAGGAGTGCAGTACTTTCGTGCGATGCACGATAACCAAGTAAAGGTGTGCTATTATTGTCTGGGACATGACCATCTCGTAAGAAACTGTCCAAATTTGTATTGTTACAATTGCGGTGAGTTGGGACATATCGCTCGGAGCTGCAAGGCGGAGAGCTGTGGGGTGTGTCACAAAGGCCCCACCTGCTGTGAGTGTGTGGCAGAAGGGAGCGATATGAGTGATGAGGAGATGGGAGAAGGAGAAGGAGATGAGAGTGGAACGGTCGGAGGAGTGGTGCAGTCGGAGGACAAAGCCAGTAAAATGAAGGAGAAAGGAGCACAGGAAGAGGCAGAGGATGGCGGAGCGGAGGACTTGATGGAGATGGTGGAAAACACGCCGAGTGTTGTGGAGGGGAACAAAGACAGCAGCGGGCAGCGAGGGTCACAGAACACAGATATCACAGAAACCCCACAGTGCAGATAGAGGCCATTTTGGCCCATCGAGCCTGTACCGACAGATGTCCCACCCGATCCCCGTAACCCCTACACCAACACATATCCCACCCGATCCCTGTAACCCCTACACCAACACATATCCCACTCTATCCCCACATATTTAATCCCCCTAACACTAAGGGTCAATTTATCATAGCCAATCAACCTAACCTGCACATCTTTGGACTGTGGGAGGAAACCGGAGCACCCGGAGAAAACCCACGCAAACACGGGGAGAATGTGCAAACTCCACACAGACAGTCACCCGAGGCCGGATTTGAACCCGGGTCCCTGGCGCTGTGAGGCAACAATGCTAACCACTATGCCACCGTGCTGCCCTCGAGTGCAGACTCGAGCCTTAGTGTGGTTCGGCTCCCCCTGGGGAGTCTGGTGGCTGTGGGGGGAGAGGAGGTGGGAGCGGGGTGTGTGGTGGATGTGGGTGCTCCGGGGAGAGGCGGGGAGTCGGATATCTTGGTGAGCGGGAGGGGGCAGGATGGGTAGAGGGAGCAAGAGGCAGGAGCCTTAAAGGGACAGCAGGATGGGATCGGCGAGATAGAGACATCAGAAGGGAACAATTTAGGTGCGCCATTGTCCCATGAAGTGAGGGAACAAGGTGCAAGGGTCAGAGGTGGGGATGTGGTCGAAGGGAGCGGCACAGTGGGAGAAACTGCGATAGCAGGAAGACTCTCTGTGGGAGATGAAGTATCTGACGGGGAGCAGGATTATGTATCTGACGGGGAGCAGGCACAGGGGGTTGCAGAAGAGCTTGAGTGTGAGGAATTAGAGGGGAACAGAGACATGGAAGTCGGGGATGGGGTGGCATCATGTGAAAAGGGAAAGGTTAGTGAGGGGCAGAAGGAGGGAGGAAGGGCAGCTCCTGGGCCCAAACTTAATGCAAGGAAGAGGCTGAAACAGCAGGGAAAGGTTAAACAGGAGGGGAAAAAGAGCCGGAGGCTGCAGGAAAAAGCGACAGCTGCCCGAAAAGTTGGGAAGGAGCATGTGAGGAGGGAAGAGCCAGAGATTAAATGATGGGGAGATTATCAGGCGTACTTCCCTTCTTTTGAGCCATGATTACATTGGTCTCGATTAATGTGAACGGACTGAGGGGTGAGAAGAAATTACAGCAGTTGTTGCAGGGTTTTAAAGGTTCGGACTTGTTGTGTCTGCAAGAAACCTTTTGGGACGAGGATATCCAAGAAAGAGTTCAGAAGGTTTGGAAGGGAGAGGTGTTTGCAAGTTGTGCAAACAATAACCGTAGAGGGGTGGCTGTTTTGGTGAGTCCGTCCATAAAAGAGAACGTTGCCTTGATGGACAAGGACGCTGAGGGGAGATATTTATGGCTAAGGTTAAAAATGGAGGGATTTAATTGTGATCTCTTTAATATCTATGCACCGAACGACCATTGCAAGTGTCGCAAGTTTTTTCGGGGGTTATTCACTGAAGCGGCAGAGGTAGAAAATCCTTGTATAGTGGGGGATTTTAATGTATTTTTATCTCAGATGGACATTTCAGCCCAGATGACCTTTAAGGATGATAACTCCAGAGGGATGATTGTAAAAATGATGGCAAATTTAAATTTGAGAGACTTATGGAGGGACCGGAACCCCATAAAAAGGGAGTTCAGATCAGGTTGGGTGGGTGATGTTTTAAAACAGAGCTGAATAGATATTGTGTTAATGTGGGAAAGGTTAAGTTCTGAGGTGATGGAGATTTATTATAAAAAAGTATTTTTTAGTGATCACTCGGCTTTGGTTCTTAGAATTAGGAACAGCAGAGTTAAGATCGATTCTGGGATGTGGATTTTAAACAATCAATACCTGAAATAAATTGCTTATAAAGAAGGGATTATAAATATAATAAAGAATGCTCAGAAGGAACCTTTGGTCTTGAAAGAATGAAGAGTTTGGTAGGATAATTTCAAATATGAGGTAAAAGCTTTTTCGGTACGTTATGGGAAAAAGAGGGCGGCAGCTAACCAGCGTCGAGAAGAGAATATAAATAAAAGGTTTACAGATGTCTGTAAAGCAGTTGACGGAGGGGATAAGGGAGCAGAGACTAAGGCCTAGAAATTCAGTGGGCCTTGCGCCCACTTAGTGCCTAAAGAGGTCTTTTGCGCCGGCGGGGTGGTAGCGCGGAAATTGAGTGCAGCGGTATTGGCGGCGGTAGCCGTTAGCGCTGCGCCGGGACCGATGATGTCACCGGTGTGCGCGGTGGCCCGTAACGCCCCGAAACCACGCCGATCCCCATATTTATTTGCGCCCGCCTCCTCCGAAGCGGGCGCAAACAGCGAACAGAAAACGGGTCTGTCCTGCTGCCATAGTGGGGCGCTTTAAAGCTGAAGGTGCGGCCGGCCGCTTTTTCGGCGGCCGCCTGCCCGCACCTCCTTCCCCGGCCTCCTCCACCCCCCCCGCGGCATTGCCGGCTGGTTTCCGTGGAGCCCGGCACTTCTCCGTTGTGCCGGGCTCTTTTGCCGGCACTCGCGATCGGGACTCCGGCCGTTGCAGGCACCTCCCCCTTAAGAGGAGGAGGCCTGCAGTACCGCAGCCTGCCGCACCGCATCGGGTGGCGCTGCGGCAACTAGCGCGCCGATATTCAGTTGCAGCGCCCCAAACGGAGGCGGGCACACCCTGGTATAGCGGCCGCTTCTGAATTGGGGCGCAGAAGACGAATATACGGCGTGCGCTAATGCCTCCCCGCCCAGCGCTAACTTTTGGGCGCGAGCGAGCTGCCCGCGCCCAAGTGAATTTCTAGGCCTAAGTTCCGGGTGCTAAAGGAAGACTGGGAATTATTGCAAGCTGAAAAATGCAAGGGGGCCATTCTCCATGCAAAGGCTAGAGATGCATTGGAGGGCGAAAGATGCACTAGATATTTTCTAGAGCTAGAGAAGCTGCGACAGAGATTATCATTAATTGAAGAGTTGAAGGTTGGGGAGAAGATCATTCATGAAAGTGGGGAGATTTTAGAGGCGGCTAGCAACTTTTATCAAGAGTTATATACTAAAGAAGACATTTCCAATTTGGCGATGGAGAAGGTTACTGTTTTTATTGAAGAGGGTTTAAAGGAGGATGAGAGAAGCATGTGTGACAAAGAAGTAGGATTAGCGGAAATAAAAGTAGCAATAAGTGGAATGAAGGGGGGAAAAGCCCAGGGCCCGATGGACTAAGTGCAGAATTTTATAAAGAATTTTGCGAGATTTTAAGTCCATTGCTCTTAGAAGTTTTTAAGGAAACTAAAATTGAGGGAAGCCTGGCCCCATCTATGAGGAGAGGGATCATAAGCTTAGCTTATAAAAATAAAGGGGATAGACGGGATCTGAAGAATTGGAGGCCCATCACATTATTAAACGTGGATTATAAGATCTTGGCGAGGGTTATGGCAAATCATTTGAAGGAGGTGTTACCACAGATAGTTTGGCCCTCTCAGTCCTATGGAGTCATAGGCCGGGACATCGCAGACTCTGTGGTCTCAATCCGAGATGCGATAGAGCTAGGGTTGCAAAATTCTGGGAATTTTTAAAATAGGAAACTTTCCATGGGAATTTTCAGGAATCTATGGGAATTTTGGGAATTTATGGGAATTTATGGGAATTTTGAGTTTTTTTGCACACTGATGGTTTTTGTCTCTGACCCTTATATTATCTTTGTCGTCAAAATAGACATACTGTTCCATACAAATAAAAACAGGCTTTCAAAACTTTATTTAGGTTATAATTTTGAACTTTATTGAACCCCCACAAAAAAGACCCATCTAAAATAAAATAAAAAGAGCGTCAGCTTATTTAGCCTGTAATTTGTCCTTATTTTGTCCCTTTGCGTCTTCTACTCATGAGTCTTCTGAGTCTTCTACTCCTCATTGCTCCTCCTGATTCTCTGACTCTGGCTCTGACGTGTCCATTTCCTCCTCTGTGTCAGTGTCTAGCTGTGTGGTGGACACTTCTGTATCTGGCTCAATAAGTTGTAGGTTCGCCCGGATAGCCACCAGTTTCTCCACTCTCTTGTTAGTCAGCCTGTTGCGCACCTTTGTATGCGTATTCCCAAAAAGTGACCAGTTTCGTTCAGAGGCCACTGATGAAGGTGGGATTTGGAGAATCACCGATGCAATAGGTGACAGGGCCTCAGATGCACAAAGTCCCTTCCACCAGGTATGTGCACTGATATGCTTGCATGATTCCCATATCCCATCCCCATTCCAAAGACCTTGCTTGGTAGAGAACTTTGCCAGACTTCCCAGAACTTTGCCCACATCCAGATTGAGATTGTGTGAGAGGGTAGAAATCACACTGTAAGCGCTGTTGATCTGTTCTCCAGAAAGTATTGGTCTCCCAACATGCTTTGGGTCCAGCATGTATGCTGCAGCATGAATCGGCTTGACACAAAATTCTTGACGCGTTTGTATGAATTGAACAATTGCCTTCTCCTCTGCTTTGAGCAGCAGGGATGTGGGTAGGGCAATGCTGATTTGTTCTTTTAAATCAGTAAAAAGCCTGAGAACATCTGACAAGACAGCATCATTTCCTTCAATCTGAGCAATTGCAGATGCTACTGGTGAGAGTAGTTTAAGGCTGCTAACCACTCTCTCCCAAAACACATCATCCAGCAGTATTTTCTTGATGGTGGTTTCCATATCCCCAGACTGGGATATTGCCATTTCTTGCAGCGACTCCTTACCCTCCAGAAGGCTGTTGTACATTATGACAACACCACCCCATCTAGTGTTGTTGGGCAGCTTCAGTGTGGTGTTCTTGTTCTTTGTCATTTGCTTGGAGTTGTAGGTTGCTGCAACTACCTGTTTTCCCCTGACATACTTAACAACTTGCTTGGCTCTCTTGTACAGTGCTTCCATGGTTCTCAAACCCATGATGTCCTTGAGGAGCAGGTTAAGCCCATGAGCTATGCACCCAATAGACGTAATATGAGGGTAGGCCTCCTTCACTTGAGCCCAAGCAGCCTTCATATTCGCAGCATTGTCAGTAACTACTGCAAAGACCTTTTGTGATCCAAGATCGTTGATGACCGCTTTCAGCTCATCAGCAATGTATGTGCCTGTGTGTCTGTTGTCCTTCGTGTCTGTGCTCTTGAAGAACACTGGGAGAGGAGTGGAGATGATGTAGTTTATGATGCCCTCCCCTCGTACATTTGACCACCCATCTGAGATAACTGCAACACAGTCTGCCATCACTATCGTTTCTTTGAGCTTTCCTTGGACTCTGTTATACTCAGCCTCCAGCAAATAAGTAGACAAAGCATGTCTGGTGGGAGGACAGTATGCAGGGCGAATAACATTGAAAAATCTCTTCCAGTACACATTGGCTGTGAGCATGAGGGGTGAGCCTGTTGCAGATACAGCTCGAGCAAGGCACTCATCTGCATTCTTCTGGCTATGGTTATCCATTGTATCAAAGAACCTTCCAAGTGGGCCAGGAGTTGCTAATGATAAGGAGCCTGATGCTGAATGAGAACCATCATCTTCTTGAATGGAAGCAAAGGAACTCTGGGCTGACTGCTGTGAGCTTTGAGTGAAGTTGTTGCATTTGGATAAATGCTGCTGCATCTTTGTGGCATTCTTTACATATGGCTTTCTACAGTGTTTGCACATGTACACAGTCTTTCCATCTTTAATGCCTGGGGTAAAATGCTTCCACACATCCGACGGTAAACGTGGCATTGTTCTATGCAGAGAAATAAAGGGCATTCATCTCTGTGTCGAACTGCGGTCGATCAGCACGATTGCAACAAGGTGAGTACATTTTTGCTGATGCTCCATGTGATGGAAGCATGACCTGTACACACACGACGCTACATCACCAATAGTGTATTATTTTGTATATTTTAAATTGAAGGACAACAGAGTTCAACAAGTAACTGGTTTATTTGGTATAAAGTCTGATTTACTTACTGCATCATCACAACATCAGCAGAAAACAAAATGACTTCCCTCAGGACCCCTAACCTGGATCTTAAAAAAACTATAGCAGTCTTACAGATGCCTGCAGGCCAATCACAATTCGATATGCAAATATTACAAATAGAGGGAGCTAATCGCTCATCCACTCATCCAACCAATCAGGACACATTTGTTCACAGTCACACACAAAACTTGTAATTATTAAAACAAGCCAAGTAAGAAGATAAACACATATTGATTACGAAATTCCTTAATAATTAAGATTCTATCTCTGTTAGTAATTTTAAGAGAGGACCTGTGGAAAAAAAAGAAAGAAATACAAAAAAAACAATATTATGCTAGCATGTGCTTTTTTGGGCAAAATTCCCAAAATTCCCAAGCTAAACTTCCCGTGGAAAATTTCCGGAAATTTACCGGAAACTTTCCACCCCTTTGCAACCCTAGATAGAGCTCATGGAAGAGAGTGGGAGGGCGGCTTATGTATTAAAGATAGATCAAGAGAAAGCCTTTGATAGGGTCTCTCATGAGTTTTTATTGAAGGTTTTGGAAGCATTTGGTTTCAAGGAAAATTTCATTCAGTGGATCAGGATTTTTTATTCAAACATATTTAGCTGTGTTAAATGTAATGGTTTTTTATCCAAGTATTTTCCGATGCAGAGATCAGTGAGACAGGGTTGTGCCCTGTCCCCATTGTTGTACACATTGGTAGCAGAACCATTGGGTTGCATGATGCGAAAGAAACAAGGGGTAGTTGGGATTGTGGTCCCCAGTTCTGGGCTGGTGTCAGTGACACACCAATATGCAGATGACACAACCTTAACATTGAGAAATGGGGAGTCAGTGAGGAAAGCTATGGATGTAGTGGAGGAATATTGTAGAGCTTCAGGAGCCAGAGTGAATTATAGTAAGTCCCAATGCCTGGTTGCAGGGAGGGGTAGGGGGGAATGGTTGGGGGAATGTCCCTTTAAGGTGGTGGAGGTTTTGGAAGTTCTGGGGGTGCATATGGGGTGCAAGAAAGACAGGGATGAAGTGGATCGATTAAATTGGGAACCGAAGGTTATGAAAATTAAAAGGATTTTGGGAAGATGGGAAAGAAGGTGGTTGAAAGTGTATGGAAAAGCGACAGTGGAGTCTGCTCTCCTGCTATCTAAACTATGGTACTTATTGACGGTGGAGGATATTCCTGAGTGGGCAGAAAAGTCCATCCGAGAGGCTTGTGTGAGGTTTTTATGGGAAGGGAAACCAGCCTTGGTGGCTTACAATACCATCATTGGACAGAGAAATCAGGGAGGACTCAATTTCCCAGATATTGATTTGAAGAAAAAATCCTTTAGAATCAAATGGGTGAAGAGATTTCTTCAGAAGTCAAATACAAGTTTTTGGAAGAGTTGTTTTGAGCATTTTTTCAAACGAAGTGGGATAGGAGGGCAGGGGATATTGTATATGGAATACAATAATATGTTCTTGAAATCGGTTAAACTTCTCCCTAGGTTTTATAAGGGGGTTGTAGAGACTTGGGCCCAATTTTTTAAAAGTGTGCAGTTTATGCCCAAGGGGGCTGAGGAATTTTTAGAACAGCCCTTATTTTTGAACAGGTGGGTCAACATCGAAGGAGAGGTTTTATTTAATCAAGCTTTTATAAAAGCTGGGATTATATCTGTGAAAGATGTATTATACGAGGTGATTCCAGGTTGGTTGCCGGAAGCGATAGTGAGGGACATGCTGTGGGGGGAGGATCAGGAGGTAGAGGGAAAAGCAATAGGAATTATGTATGAGAAGATTGTGAGGGCAATGCCACAGGATTGGATGGAAGAAATAAATGCGGAAATCTCCAAAGGAAGTAAAATGCGTTCTGCTTTTCCAAGCTTTGTACTGGAGAAAGGGGGAGAGTTGGTCCAATTTGACAACTGTAATACTCGAGATTTCTATGAGGTATTTAGAGAATGGAGATTCAAGACACCTGCTGGTCAGGAGTTTTGGCAGAGTATATACCCACAGCTGGACTTCAACAGGATTTGGAAGGGAGTGTGGGCGAATTTTAAATGTCCAGAGTGGATTGAACTGGATTTCAAATTGGCTCATAGCCGGATTTTTACCATGACGGTCTTGTGCAAGATTGGGCGAGTGGAGGCAGCAACTTGCCCAGTGTGTGGGACACAGGATGAGACTCTGTCCCATTTTCTCGTGTTATGTCCGCAGTTAAATGACTTTAAGTACTCTGTTCGACAGTTGTGTGAAGCTTTTTTGCTGGGTGGGGACCGAAGAGCGAGAATGAGAATCCCGTGGGACTCAATTTTGAGATGGGGATTGCAGGAGAGTCTGCCCGAGTCTAGCGGAGCGGCAATTAATTTAATGTTCAGTTTGGCTAGATTCGTGATTGTGCAAAGAAGGAATTCTCTGTTTTTTAAGGGGAGGAGAATCAATCTAAAAGAGTATTTTAAATATAAGCTAAAATATCATTATAAGGCTCTGTGGATGTTTTATTCAGAAAGGAATTTAAGGATAGTATTTTACAACCAATTTTTAAAGTACAATCGATTAATATATGTTACAGGAGACAAATTAAACTTCAGGTTTTGATGTTAAAATGTGGTGACGGAATGGCTGTGCAGAGCGGCGGAATTGATTTGTATCATGCAATGAAATGATCAAGATGTTGTAAATGTTCTTAATGTTCAATAAAGTATATTTATTAAAAAAAGTGGGTAGCACCCTTGCCTCTGAATCAGAAGATTGTGGGTTCAAGTCCCACTCCAGGGACTTGAGTACATAAAACTAGGCTGACACTCCCAGTGCAGTACTGAGGGAGTGCTGCACTGTTAGAGGTGCTGTCTTTCAGATGAGACGTTAAACTGAGGCCCTGACTGCACGCTCAGGTGGACGTAAAAGATCTCATGACACTATTTCAAAGAGTAGGGGAGTTCTCCCCAGTGTCCTGGCCAATATTTATCACTCAATCAACATAACAAAAACAGGCTATCTGGTCACTATCACATTGCTGTTTGTGGGAGCTTGCTGTGTACAAATTGGCTGCTGTGTTTCCTACATTACAACATTGACTACACTTCAAAAAGTACTTCATTGGCTGTAAAGTGCTTTGAGACGTCTGGTGGTTGTTGTAAAAGGCACTATAGTCTTTCTTTTTAGAAGGGATGGAAAAATGTAGTGGGGTTGGGGAGGGTGAATTAACCCAGGCCAGCTTCCTGTGTCTCTGACAGAAAGACATTGACACAGGCCTGAGAATAGGTTTCTTGTCTCATCTGTTCGAGACTCATTTGTGCAAAGGGTATCTAAGGAAGGGAAGCAAAATAGCTGAACATGAGTGAAAAATTCAACATAAATGAATAAAAGTGATTCATTAAAGTCGCAACAAAAAGGCTTTTATCCTTGGTCGGAATACTACAACTGACTGTAATCTATCTGTGTGTATAAACAAAGGAGAAATGGACCCTGGAGTTATCTGTACTGTGGTTGGTCAGTCTGTCCCATTACAATCATAAAGAATAAGATTTACAGTATGGTGGAAATGAGATTGGAATTGCATTATTCATTTAGTAAAATAGCCACACTAAAATCCAGAAAATATTGCGATAAGAAAGCAAGAAAGAAAGCAAGGATGGAAGGAAGGAATGAAGGAAGGGAGGGAGGGAGGAAAGGAGGGAGGGAGGAAGGAAGTCCCAAAGCAGTTCAGAGCCATTGAAGTATTTTTGAAGTGTAATCGCTGTTATAATGTTGGCAAAGACAGCCAATTTGTGTACAGCAAGATCCCAAACACAGTTATCAGATAAATAACCAGATTATCTGTTTTTTCAGTGGTGTTAGTTGAGGGATAAGTGTTGACCAGGACACCAAGAGAACTCCTCTGCTCTTCTTCATATAGTGCCATAAGATCTAGGATCTTTTTCGTGAGAGAGCAGACAGGGTCTCAGTTTAACATCTCATCTGAAAGACAATCTCCAAATGTGCAGCAATACTGCAGTTAAGTGACAACCTAGATTATATGCTCATGTCTCTGGAATGAGGCTTGAACCCACGATCTTCTAAGAGGCAAGTTTCCCCAAGGATTCAGCGAGTTTATCCAATGAGCGCCTAAGCTATGCCGACAAGTACGGTCTGGGTTTAATCTCTGCGGGTCTCAGCAGTTGACAGGAGCACTACAATTGCTGTCTGTGTCCGGGTTAGGGAGGGAAATTGGTCACGGTTCCTGCTTATGATTGCCATCCAGTGACTCCTGCTGGAAGTGCACATGTGAATGTCAGATGAGAATAATAGCAGGCTGAACCTTCCAACATTCACTATTGAGGCTTCCATGTGTTATGGAAGCTTCAGCATGGCAGCAGAAGATGTCGGGTGAAACCATGAGGAAGGTATTGAATCCAGCAAGGAATCAGAATCTTCAGGGATTGAGGGGGCAGGGAAGAAGTTAGAGGAAAAGAAAAGAAAAAAGCTGCTGCATAACAGATAACGGATATGATATTCCTTCCACTGAACTCAACAGGACCTCAGTGGGCAGAACATAACAGCTGGAATTCTCTGCCCAGAGGGCTATGAATGCTGCGTCGTTGAGTATATTCAAGGCTGAGATCGAAAAGATTTTCAGACTCTAGAGGAATCAAGGGATATGGAGATCGGGCGGGAAAGTGGAGTTGCGGTCGAAGATCAGCCATGATCTTATTGAATGGTGGAGCGAGCTCGAGGGGCCGAATGGCCGACTCCTGCTCCTATTTCTTATGTTCTTGTGTTTTTATGAATGTACACTTCTATGCGAGCCATCACGAAGGATGGTCGTTACATCTCAGGGTCAACGTAGACACACCAGCCCAAAAGTAGAATATAGATGCACTATGCAGTGGACATGATGCTGACATTCACAGTGAAGGAGTCATCTGTTCAACTAGCATTAACTAATGGAATGAAACCCAATCGGTGACAGTATAATTAAAGCAAGTTCCAAAGGGATCCACACATTGTGGTGAGCACAAACAGAGAACAGCAACAAGCAAAAAAAGACACTTTGGAAGAGGTGGACCGCACGATGTGTAAGTTTGTTGTAATAATAATAATAGAGGATCTGAAAAGTGCTCAGTGATGCAAAATTTCAGAATAAGTCACCAGACCACGTGGGGTCAGTATTCAGATAAATAATAATGAAATAATGAGAAATGAGTACTTTTATGTCATAATCTTGAATGCCACAGAAGCAAAGTTTGATTATATTTAAAGTAATACGGAAGACAAATGGCAAAGTAACAGAATAAGAACATAAGAAATAGGAGCAGGACCCGGAGCCGGAGCCGGAGCCGGAGCCAGAGCCGGAGCCAGAGCCAGAGCCGGAGCCGGAGCCAGAGCCGGAGTCGGAGCCGGAGTCGGAGTCGGAGTCGGAGTCGGAGCCAGAGCCGGAGTCGGAGTCGGAGCCGGAGTCGGAGCCAGAGCCAGAGCCGGAGTCGGAGTCGGAGTCGGAGCCAGAGTCGGAGCCAGAGCCAGAGCCGGAGTCGGAGTCGGAGCCAGAGCCAGAGCCGGAGTCGGAGTCGGAGCCGGAGTCGGAGCCAGAGCCAGAGCCGGAGTCGGAGTCGGAGTCGGAGCCAGAGCTGGAGCCGGAGCCGGCCACTCTCCTAATGTATTAATGGGAGTTGTGTAAGACCATCATAGTGCCCGAAGTTACGAGATGACTGGTATCGGGAGTGATCACTGCTTGGTGATGGGTAAGGCTAGGATTAAGTACAAAAGATTAAATAGTGTTGGGAGAAAATGCGATAGGTTGTAGCAAAGCTGGTTATCTCTAGTGAGGTGGAAGGCCATAACCCAGTTTGAGGTTCTCACATGTGAAGAATATTAATCCAGGTTAGAGAAAGCTCTCAAGGGAACACCATCACCGCCGTTCCTTCATCTTCACTGGGTCAAAATCCTGGAACTCCCTCTCGAACAGCACTGTACATAAGAATATAAGAATTAGGAGCAGGTGTAGGCCATTCGGCCCCTTCGAGCCTACTCCACCATTCAATAAGATTATGGCTGATCTTCGACCTCAACTCCACTTTCACCATATCCCTTGATTCCCCATGAGTCCAAAAATCTATCTATCTCAGCCCTGAATATACTCAACGATTCAGCATCCACAGCCCTCTGGGGTAGAGAATTCCAAAGATTCACAACCCTCTGAGTGAAGTAATTCCTCCTCATCTCAGTCCTAAATGGCCGACCCCTTATCCTGAGACTGTGACCCCTGGTTCTAGACTCTCCAGCCAGGGGGAAACAACCTCTCAGCATCTACCCTGTCAATCCCCCTCAGAATCTTGTATGTTTCAATGAGATCACCTCTCATTCTTCTAAACTCCAGAGTGTATAGGCCCATTCTACTCAATCTCTCCTCATAGGACAGCCCTCTCATCCCAGGAATCAATCTAGTGAACCTTCGTTGCACCGCCCCTATGGCCAGTATATCCTTCCTTAGATAAGGAGACCAAAACTGTGCACAGTACTCCAGGTGTGGTCTCACCAAGGCCCTGTACAATTGGAGCAAGACTTCCTTACTCTTATACTCCAACCCCCTTGCAATAAAGGCCAACATGCCATTTGCCTTCCTAATTGCTTAATGTATCTGCATGCTAACTCTCTGTATTTCTTGTATGAGGACACCTAAATCTTTCTGAACACCAACATTTAATAGTTCCTCACCATTTAAAAAATATTCTGTTTTTCTATTCTTCCTACCAAAGTGAATAGCCTGTAGGAGTACCTTCATGACACGGACTGCAGCGGTTCAAGAAGGCAGCTCACCACCACCTTCTCAGGAGCAATTAGGGATGGGCACTAAATGTCGTCCTCGGCAGCGACCCCCACATCCCAGGAACGAATTTTTTTTAATGAAGCAGCCGGGTAAATGGTGGAATGCAAAAGGCCAACCAGAAAGCAATGGACCAGTGACAATGGCTGAGGACAAGGAGGCGAGGAAACTGAGAAAGCTACAGAATTGTAACAAACAGGTATAAGAGGAAATTTACAAATACCGCAATAGCGAGTAAAGACATGGAGAAGAGCAGAGGAGATAAAAGTATGTTTGTACATTACACATTCAGGTTTGCCATCAGTTGCTGACGTAAGCAGTCTGAAATATTTGCTTTTTATGGGAGTTGACACACATGGCCTTATATCTACTTGTACAATGACATCACCCGGGGGCATGTCCTTCTCTCCGAAGGCAGACCGTGCCAACCTTTGGTGAGAAACAGCTGGATATCAATCTTTAACTGGCTTTATTTCACATTGAGATGAACATGCAGAACAGCATTCCTGATCAGACTCACTTAACTCAATCACTACAACTTAACTTGGCATAACAATACCAAATAAAGAACGTAGCATTAACAAATCTAGATGTGATCTCAGTATTTCGAACCATATTCTAGTCGCCACTTGCCGGGCTGTCTGGAGTGGGGCTTAACCCTTCACCTCTGACTTAGAGGTGGGATTGTTACCACTAAGCCAAAGGTTGACTCCCAGTCAAGTTTGTACATGTGGCTAAATACTGGAACATCTCTACCCCACTGTTTATACATATGAACAGTGTACTGGAATTTATAAACCAATATTACAATAAGCCCATTGTAGTCATCCAAATGTGTAAAACACAGTCGAGGAGCAGAGAGCGTTCCAAGAATCTTAACAATGAAATCATATAGCTCTGACTTGACCCTACTTTTTAAGCCTGGCATTGTAGCTTGAATTCTTCCCTTTTTAGACCTCCTGAATAAAACCACAGAGCTACAACACTTTTTAGACTGTTCACTGTTACTGTACTGTCCTGAACAGAAAATTGTTCCAATTTTAAATCATTAAGGGACTGATACTTTGTCATAGGTGTGTTGACGAAATAAAAATATTTATTTGCAAATGCTACAGCTACTTCGGGCGAGGCCAGATGTGCAGTTAAATGGAGAAATCGCAATGTTTCTGTCCGAGATGCGTCGCTCCACCGTTAACTTCGCGAAAATAGCATCTCGCCTCATCATTGAAATGCATTGAACGGCATGAAGTTGCTGTATTTGCGCGGTAGATACGAGCTAAACTCGCCACAGAAAGCGAAGTCGTGTCATTTCAAGTCTAAGTCCCCTTTTAACAATGTGATAAGTGTTAATTACTGCCAATCAATCTCCTTTATTATTTTCACCAGTCTGGTGCCTGCGCAAAGTTTTTAATGTTTCATTGGTGCGAGATGTCCAAGCCCTCCACTTTGTGAGAGTGTTTGGGGCTGTAATGGCAGTCGCCCAGGTCACCTTGCAAAACAGAACTGACGACAACTAGCTTGTGCAGCATCATTGGCCCTTCCCTTTAAGCGAGGGAAGCAGCCTCTGTGATGAAAGAGTGCCGTTTACAATGTGCTCGAAACTGTTCAGCGCTCTGCCACTCCCGCCCCGCTCTCGGACTTTAGCGCCCTAAGCGAAGTGGTTAGCGCTTGATTTCACTCCACTTCCCTCTGGGAGCACTAAAAGTGAATTTCCCGGGGAGGCGAGAATGATTAGAGCCTGGTGCTAATTTTTCAACTTTTAAAGCTTTAGCGCCCCAAATGGGGCTAGAATGAAAACCTCTCCCCTGAATGTGCAAAGGGCAAGTCTAACTATCAGCAGACGCTGGGAGATTGTCTTGTCCACTGGGTATCTTTGCTCCCATGTTCTGAAGTGCCATGACTTATAAAAATAGTCAGCATTTAGTACTTGAAACAACTTTTAGATAAAAAATAAAATGACTTGTGATTATATTCAGACTATAGTATTAGATTAGGGCTTTGACATGTGGCGTAGAGTTTGTCGCAGTTCTAAATTAAATTCAGCAGATTTCTTTTTCATCCAAATCTACGCGGGTGGATAGAATTTCTTTGGAATATTGGCGGCAAGGATTGCTCTCATCAATAAGGTTAGTGATATGGTAAATGCACGCATGTAGATTTCTTTAGGTTGCTATTTTTAGCTAGATTAACAATCCATTCAAAAAATAAACCCTTCATTGCCAAAACAATCTCTCCTCCATAATTTCTGTCCAATGTATCACAAATCTCTCAAGAGCCCACATGCAACAAGACCTAGATGACGGTCAGGCTTGGGCCGATAAGTGGCAGGTAACATTTGCACCACAGAAGTGCCAGGCAATGACTATCTCCAACAAGCGAGAGTCTAACGACCTCCCCTTGACATTCAACGGCATTACTGTAGTGTATGTGCCTTTAAGTCAGAACTACATTTACAGCTCCTGTATACTGTAGTACCAGCAGTGACCACACCGGTATATAAGCTTTGCACATGCCTCTGTACCCCCAGTCTAGAGACTACCCTCCTCCAGTAAAGACCTGTTATTTGTTAATGTACAGCATCCGTGTGACTATTTAATAATAGCATATCCACTGAACCACGGATCCAACAGTGGCGACGAGTGTCGATTCGAATCTACCTGCAACATAAAAAAAAGTCGAGGCCAGGAACACGGGTGTCGACCACGAGCAACCGCCCAGCAGTCAGGCAGGGATTGAACTTCGCAGGGGAGGCTGTGGAGAGCCGGGCTTGGTTCCCCAGCCACGACGAGCAGTAAGAGACCGACGACAGGTCCAGCGCAGACCCATCCCGAGCAGCGGCGGCTGGAGCCGACCGACGGCGGAGAGAAAGCCGAGCAGCGTCGACGGGGTAAGACAGAGGGTGAACAGCGCAGCCGGGGGTTGAACACCGAGCGGCGTCGAGAAAAAGAAAACAAACCGGAGAGAGAGAGGGTAAAGAAACAGCCGGGTTCTAGACTGAGCGGCGTCAAAAAATATGAAAAGAAGAACGCGCAGAGCACAGCCAGGGCTCACGGGCTGAACAGGGTCCGTGGGGCGAAGAAAGGGGAGACGCCATTGAGCCACGGAGAAGAAGGAAGAGCGCGGGAGGTGCCATTTTTAGAAGCTGCAGCGGAGAAGAAGGGCGAGCGCGGGAAGGAAGGAAAGCTCGGGAGACGTCATTTTGTGCCAGCGGAGAAGAAGGGGAAGCACGGGAGGCGGCATTTGTGACAGTTAACTCACACCCAAGGATGCCGAAGAGTGGCAGTATCTCTACGTTCGACAATGAAGTCGAAGATTGGGCGACATATGTGGAACGTATTGAGGTGTACTGCAGGGCGAATGAAGTGCCAGATGCTAATAAAGCACTGGTTCTGTTAAATTCCATGGGTGCAAAAACTTATGGGTTACTGCGAAATCTAATAACCCCAGAGAAGCCGGTGAACAAGAATTTTGAAAGCATTGTAGAAATCCTACAGGACCACTTAAACCCCACACCGCTGCTGATAGCAGAACGATTTAAGTTCCATAAAAGGAACCAACACAAAGACGAAAGCAATGCTGAGTACCTAACGGAACTGCGCAAGCTATCGAAACAGTGCCAGTTTGGAGCGGGACTAGCAGATACGTTAAGGGGCAAGTTTGTGTGTGGGCTACAAAGTGAAGGGACCCAGAAACGGCTTCTATCAGAAAAGGACCTTACGCTGGACAAAGCTTTCAGTATGGCAGTATCACACGAAGCAGCAGCAAGGGGCGCTGCAGAGATACAACGGAGACCGCAAGAATATGGCACCAATGAAATGTCCTATGGAACAGGGAAGTGCTATCGCTGCGGCAGAACAACACATGACCAGAAAGATTGTTGGTTCAAGGACCAAGTGTGCAGACAGTGTGGGAAAGCAGGACACATAGCAAGAGTCTGCAGGTCTGGGAAGAAAACCAACAGTAAGAAATCGCCACAGAAGAAGTACAAAAAGGTACACCAGGTGATGGACAGTGGTTCAGACGAACAGAAAAGTGACACAGACTCCGGAAGCAAGGAGCTGGGTTGTCTGAAACTACATAAGGTAACCGAAATGGAGGATCACCAGACTATCTGGGTTACACTCAAGATAGACGGAGTCCAAGTGAAAATGGAATTGGACACAGGGTCAGCTCTAACAGTCATAAATCAAAGAGACTACAAGCGGCTATTTTCACACATACCCTTGAGAGATACAGAGATTGTCTTGAAGACGTATACGGGGCAAAAAGTCTACCCCAAAGGAAAAATAAGGGTGAAAGTGACATATAAAGGCCAGGAAATACCTAAAATGGATATATATGTATTGCCAAATGGAGGACCACCACTGCTAGGACGTGAATGGATCCAGAAGATACAATTAGATTGGCATTCCATACAGGCACTGAAGGTTGAGGCCAAAAAGGATGATGACGTCACACCTGGACGACTGTCAAAAATGCTAACTGACGCAAAAGAAGTGTTCCAGGAGGGACTAGGAACACTAAAAGGCATAACAGCAATGATTAAAATAGAGGAAAATGCAAGCCCAAAGATTCTGAATGCCAGACCAGTGCCTTATGCGATCAGACCAGCTGTTGAAGCAGAGCTGGAAGGGTTGGAACATTCAGGAGTACTGTCCAAAGTGGACTGGAGCGAGTGGGCTACACCCATCATTCCTGTAATGAAGAGATCGTTGAGTAATACACCTGGGGAACCAAAGAAGGTCCGCATCTGTGGGGATTTTAAGGTGACAGTGAATCCAATCCTTCACACGGTGCAATATTCACTTCCACGAATTGAGGATATTTTCGCCTCGCTATCTGGAGGTAAACACTTCACCAAAATTGATCTAGCCCAGGCGTACTTGCAAATGGAGGTAGAAGAAGCTTCGAAACATTACCTTACGATCAACACCCATAAAGGTTTCTATCAATACAACCGGCTGTTGTTTGGAGTAGCCTCGGCTCCGGCTATCTGGCAAAGGGCGATGGATCAGGTCCTGCAAGGGATTCCAGGGACCCAGTGTTATTTGGACGACATCTTGGTCACGGGCGAAAATGACGGTGATCACCTCGCCAACTTGGAGAAGGTGCTCACCAGATTAAAGGAGTATGGGCTACGAGCTAATCACCACAAGTGCGAGTTTTTCCAGAAACAGATCTCGTATTGTGGCCACGTCATCGATGAGGAGAGGTTACATAAGTCCCCTGACAAGATTGGAGGCAGTAGTCAAGGCTCCAGCACCGGAAAATGTGTCACAACTGAGGTCGTTCCTCGGGCTGGTAAACTACTACCACAAGTTCTTACCAAATTTGTCTACGGTATTACACCCGCTGAACACCCTACTGCAAACAGGGGTACCATGGAAGTGGGATGACGAACATAGACAAGCTTTCCAGAAGTGTAAAGAATTGATCACATCAAAAGAGGTGTTGGCCCCTTTCAACCCAGCACTACCAATTCATTTGGCATGTGATGCATCACCCTATGGTATTGGAGCGGTGCTGTCGCACAAATTCCCAGACGGGTTGGAGAGGCCAGTAGCCTTTGCGTCTCGGTCACTAACCTCAGCCGAGCGCAACTACGCCCAGATTGACAGGGAGGCCCTCAGCCTAGTATGGGGAGTAAAAAAATTCAACCACTATCTGCATGGGTAGAAGTTCACCTTGCTGACTGACCACCAACCACTTGTCTCCATCTTTAATCCTAAGAAGGGGGTTCCAGTGATGACTGCACAGCGGTTACAAAAATAGTCCCTGTTTCTAGGGGTGAATCAATGTGAAATAGAATATAAAGGCACGAAACAGCATGGGAACGCTGATGGGCTATCGCGCCTGCCACTGCCTACTGTGGAGGAAGCACCAGCAGTGGACCCTATCGAGATATTTTATTCATCAATAATTGAACGATTGCCAGTAACAAACGCGGATATAGAGAAGGAGACCCGCAATGATCCGACGCTGTCGAGGGTATATGAATTGACGGTGCGGGGATGGACAACACATGGCGACTCACTGTTGCCAGCATTCTCATCGAGGAGAGAACAGCTGTCAGTATGCCAGGGGACAGTGATGTGTGGATCCAGAGTGGTGATTCCACCCAAGTTAAGGGAGAGAGTGCTAAATGAGCTACATGAAGGTCATCTGGGGGGAGTGAAAATGAAAAGCCTTGCTAGGGCTTATGTGTGGTGGCCGGGAATCGATCAACAAATCGAAGACCTAACTAAGAGCTGCTTAGGATGCCAGAAGGTCCAAAATGCACCACCACATGCCCCTCTACACCCATGGGAGTGGCCCTCCTCTCCATGGCAATGGGTGCATATTGATTTTGCTGGTCCATTCATGGACTCAATGTTCTTAATAGCAGTGGATGTTCATTCAAAGTGGCCTGAGGTGATAAAAATGTCTTCAACCACTACAGAGAAAACGATTGCAGTCCTATGGACCATATTTTCCAGAAACGGTTTGCCAGAGCAGATTTGCTCTGATAATGGACCACAGTTTGTGTCCGACGAGTTCCAAAAATTTATGAGAAGGAATGGGGTAAGGCATTACACATCCGCCCCGTATCATCCAGCCACAAATGGATTGGCTGAGAGGTTCGTACAAACCTTTAAGAAGGTGATAAAGGCCATGTGCGACGATGAAATTCCACTACAGCATAAGATGGACAATTTCTTATTAGCCTACCGAAACGCGACACATGCAGTTACCAACCAGACCCCGGCCATGATGTTCTTTAACCGAAGGTTGAGATCTCGTCTGGACTTGCTCAGACCAAATGTGCGAAGAAATGTTGAGGACAAACAATTCCAGCACATCAATGAGAAGCCGACAAGGAGCTTCAATGTAGGGCAACCAGTTTTGGCCCGTGACTATCGAACAGAGAAATGGCAACCCGGAACGATATGTACAAGGCAGGGGCCATTAATGTACACAGCGGATGTCGGGGAGAACATTGTGAGATGCCACGTCGATCAGATCTTAGCGTCACAGGAACGTGTCAACCCCATGTCTCGAGTACCTGGGGATGAACCCAACATACCGGTAGCATCTACTTCAGACCTAGTAGCAGTGGAACCCGATGAACTACCCGATGAAAAGTGGTCAGAATCGCCTCTGCACCAAGAACAAGAACCTCCGGAAAGGCGCTATCCCAAAAGGGTCAGGAAGCCGCCCCAAAGACTGAATCTATAAATGGACTTTTGTTGTTTAATGTACATGTTGAAATGTTAATTGTTATTTGAATATTAGGGGTACTACTAATCTAAAAGGGGAGGAATTGTAGTGTATGTACCTTTAAGTCAGAACTACTTTTACAGCTCCTGTATACTGTAGTATCGGCAGTGACCACACCGGTATATAAGCTTTGCGCATGCCTCTGTACCCCCAGTCTAGAGACTACCCTCCTCCAGTAAAGACCTGTTATTTGTTAATGTACAGCATCCGTGTGATTATTTAATAATACAGGTAGACTATCCTTTATCCGAAAACCTCGGGACCAGCCGTGTTTTGGTTTTCGGAAAATTTCGGATTTCGGAAGGTGGGTCGGCGGGGGTCCGCGAGGGGGTCGGCGGGGGTCGGGGTCGGCGGGGGTCCGCGGGGGGGGTCGGCTGGGGTCGGGGTCGGGGGGGGTCCGCGGGGGTCTGCGGGGGGGCCTGCAGTCGTGGCTTGTCCGTCGCTGCTAGCCTGGAATGCAATGAAGTTCCGCATTTCCACCAACAGGTCGTCGTGCTCGGTCGGAACAGGGGCCGGCACCGCCGCGGGCTCAGAGCTCTCGTTGCTTTCGAGCCTTTGGAAGAGAGTCAGGTGGTTCCACGGGGGTTGGTGGGGGGTCATGCGCACGACTTACGCTGACCCTCTGCTCAGCGTAAGTCGGCGGGGGTCAGGGTCGGCGGGGGTCCACGGGGGTCGGGGTCGGCGGGGTTCCGCGGGGGGTTCTGCGGGGGTCGGGGTCGGCGGGGAGGTCGGCAGGGGGCGGGGTCGGCGGGGGGGTTGGCGGGGGTCCGCGGGGGGGTCGGCGGGGGTCGACGTCCGCGGGGGGTCCGCGGGGGGTCGTGCGCCACTCTGGTCATGTCGTGCGCACGACTTACGCTGAACGAAAAAACCTTCGGTTTTTAGAGGGTTTCGGTTTTCGGAAGTTCGGATAAAGGGTAGTCTACCTGTAGCATATCCACTGAACCACAGATCCTGCAATTACCATCGCCGAATCCCCCACCATCAGCATCCTGGGGGGGGTCACCATTGACCAGAAACTTAACTGGACCAGCCACATAAATACTGTGGCAACAAGAGCAGGTCAGAGGCTGGGTATTCTGTGGCGAGTGTCTCACCTCCTGACTCCCCAAAGACTTTCCACCATCTGCAAGGCACAAATAAGGAGTGTGATGGAATACTCTCCACTTGCCTGGATGAGTGCAGCTTCAACAACACTCAAGAAGCTCGACACCATCCAGGACAAAGCAGCCCGCTTGATTGGCACCTCATCCACCACCTTAATCATTCACTTACTCCACCACCGGTGTACCGTGGCTGCAGTGTGTACCATCTACAAGATGCACTGCAGCAACTCACCAAGGCTTCTTCGGCAGCACCTCCCAAACCCGCGACCTCTTCCACCGAGAAGGACAAGGGCAGCAGGCGCATGGGAACACCACCACCTCCAAGCTCCCCTCCAAGTCACACACCATCCTGACTTGGAAATATATCGCCGATCCTTCATCGTCACTGGGTCAAAATCCTGGAACTCCCTCCCTAACAGCACGGTGGAAGCACCTTCACCACACGGACTGCAGCGGCTCAAGAAGGTGGCTCACCACCACCTTCTCAAAGGCAATTCGGGAAGGGCAATAAATGCTGGGCTTGCCCGCGACACCCACATCCCATAAACGAATAAAAAAAAATAGAACAACCTCTCATGCACACGCACATCATCGCGTGTCTCCATTCAGACCGTGATCAGAAACTGTTCCTTTAAAGTTGATACCTGGACTGTTGATTAATAAATAATTGTCAGCTTTTCTGCTTCAATCTGGCATCTGTTTGTTTGTAATATTTGGTTTCTTGAAATATTTATTTTTAAATGGCTCTCTTTAAGGCACTGCAATAATCCTCACCGACACTGAGGTTGCAGGAATTTATTCACTTTCAGCGAGAACAATGAAAGCACAATGGAGCCAAATTGCTTTTGGATGGTTCCAGATGCAAGGAGAAACAGTCTGTTCTTTGGTGCTGAACAATTTGCTCTCTGATATATTCAACATGTTATAAACCCAAGATGGACATAGAGCGTAAGCTCATTATTTACATGTTTTATGCG
Source organism: Somniosus microcephalus (assembly GCF_052327205.1). Classification (NCBI taxonomy): domain Eukaryota; kingdom Metazoa; phylum Chordata; class Chondrichthyes; order Squaliformes; family Somniosidae; genus Somniosus; species Somniosus microcephalus. Next base: position 91,749,436 of record NC_141003.1, read on the forward strand.
CTTTTAACACAGTTACATTATAATTTCATAAGCAGCCCTTACTTTGCAATGAATTGGCTCTGCCAGAGGAGGAACCGACATATTGGGGGAATTTTAAACCACCCCCCCCCCCCAACAACGGGTGGGAGAGGGTGGGGGCTTAAATCATCCAATGCGGGAAACTCCCCGCCAACCCATCGCGGACGCGCCTGTTTCCGTTTTAGCAGCGGTGGGTTGGTGGGTGTTTGAGCAACACATTCTGGAGAGCCGGGTCCATCATTCTCACATGTGAACAAGGGACCGGTCATGAGATTTTGGCAGCAATTTGAAATTAACACTGTTACGTTCATAAATAAATAGACGTTTTCATTATGAACAGCTAGCTTGAGCTAGTCATTTATTCAGCCATGTGGACGAGTGTACAGGCATCCATCTTGACTACTGCCTTGTGGGTAGCCCCCTACTAAACATACAGCTCCACCTAGTGTACCATTCTAGAATGACATGTTACTGATCATTACAAACACCTCCTCGTTCGGGAAACACATCAGTGAAATGGAGGTGAGATTGAGCGGCACTTCATTGGGCTGGTCAAAGGCCCAGTGCTCACAGCTGCTTTCTCAGTTCCAGCTGGGAAACAGTTTGGTCAGAGTACTTGTTGTGAGAGACTTATTTGTACAGTCTGGAGGTGTTCACACAGAGAACGGCAGGGTGGGGGGCGCCATGGCTGCTTGGGTTGGACTTCAGATGAGGAAGACAATCAGCATCATCGTCAGCAAGGGCGTGTTGTGGAGCAACCTGCAGGTGGACAACAGAGAGGGGAGCAACAGAGGGATCGAGTTCGCAGGAGGCACTACCCACCTAACAGGGTCGACAGACAGAGGCTCAGCTTCCGTGACCTCTCAGAAGAGCAGTGCTTCCAGAGGCTGATTTTGTCACATCAGGTGCTCACAGACATCTGCAGCCTCCTAGAAGAAAACCTGTTACCTGCTGTACCCGGTGGCCACACACTACCAGTGGCTGTGAAAGTCAACACTGCCCTCAATTTTTTGTCTCTGGTTCCTTCCAAAAAAGAAAAAATAAAGACTTGCATATCTATAGCGCCTTTCACAACCACCAGACATCCCAAATTGCTTTACAGCCAATGAAGTACTTTTGAAGTGTAGTCACTGTTGTAATGTAGGAAACAGGGCAGCCAATTTGCACACAGCAAACTCCCACAAACATCAATGTGATAATAACCAGATAATCTGTTTTAGTGATGTTGATTGAAGGATAAATATTGGAAAGGACACCAGGGATAACTTTTCTTCAAAATGGTGCGAGGGGATCTTTTATGTCCACCGGAGAGAGCAGACGGGGCCTCGGTTTAATGTCTCCTCTGAAAGATGACACCTCCCTCAGCACTGCACTGGAGTGTCAGGCTGGATTTTTGTGCTCAAGTCTCTGGAGTGGGACTCTGAACCCACAACCTCGTGACTCAGAGGCAAGAGTGCCGCCCACTGAGCCACGGCCGACACAGGGCACTACTGGAGACATTTCGAGGGTCCCACAGTCCGCTGCACATAAATGTATAAGGCAGATGATGGATGGATTGTTTGCCAGGGCTGGGAGTTATGTTAAGTTCCCGTGATGACAATAACCAGGATGAGCGGGCACTAGGATTTGTGTCTTTGGCTGGCTTCCCACAGGTGCAGTGTTTTTTTTTATTTGTTTTTTATGGGATGTAGGCGTCGCTGGCAAGGCCAGCATTTATTGCCCATCCCTAGTTGCCCTTGAGAAGGTGGTGGTGAGCCACCATCTTGAACCGCTGCAGTCCGTGTGGTGAAGGTACTCCCACAGTGCTGTTAGGGAGGGAGTTCCAGGATTTTGACCCAGCGATGATGAAGGATCGACGATATACTCCCAAGTCAGGATGGTGTGTGACTTGGAGGGGAACTTGGAGGTGGTGGCGTTCCCATGCGCCTGCTGCCCTTGTCCTTCTAGGTGGAAGAGGTCGCGGGTTTGGGAGTTGCTGCCAAAGAAGCCTTGGCGAGCTGCTGCAGTGCATCTTGTAGATGGTACACACTGCAGTCACGGTACACCGGTGGAGGAGGGAGTGAATGTTTAAGGTAGTGGATGGGGTGCCAATCAAGCGGGCTGCTTTGTCCTGGATGGTGTCGAGCTTCTTGTTGGAGCTGCACTCATCCTGTCAAGTGGAGAGTATTCCATCACACTCCTTACTTGAGCCTTGTAGATGGTGGAAAAGCTTTGGGGAGTCAGGAGGTGAGACACTCGCCACAGGATACCTAGCCTCTGACCTGCTCTTGTTGCCACAGTACTTATGTGGCTGGTCCTGTTAAGTTTCTGGTCAATGGTGACCCCCCAGGATGTTGATGGTTGGGGATTCGGTGATGGCAATGCCATTGAATGTCAAGGGGAGGTGGTTAGTCTCTCGCTTGTTGGAGGTAGTCATTGCCTGGTACTTCTGTGGCACGAATGTTACGTGCCACTTTTCAGCCCAAGCCTGAACGTCGTCCAGGTCTTGTTGCATGTGGGCATGGACTGCTTCATTATCTGAGGAGTTGTGAATGGCGCTGAACATTGTGCAGTCATCAGCGAACATCCCCATTTCTGACCTTATGTTGGAGGGAAGGTCATTGATGAAGCAGCTGAAGATGGTTGGGCCTAGGACACTGCCCTGAGGAACTCCTGCAGCAATGTCCTGGGGCTGAGATGATTGACCTTGAACCACCACAACCATCTTCCTTTGTGCTAGGTATTACTCCAGCCAGTGGAGCTTTTTCCCCCCGATTCTCATTGACTTCAGTTTTACTAAGGCACCTTTGATGCCACACTCGGTCAAATGCTGCCTTGATGTGCAGGGCAGTCACTCTCACCTCACCTCTGGGATTTTGCTCCTTTGTCCATGTTTGGACCAAGGCTGTAATGAGATCGGAAGCCGAGTGGTCCTGGCGGAATATAAACTAGAGACTATTGCCAGATATGATCAGTACAATGATGGTGCATGTGTGTGAGTGTCTGTGTGTGAGGGTGTAAGTGTATGTGAGTGTGAGTGTGTGTGTGGGTGTGTGTATGTGGGTGTGTGGGTGAGCGTGAGTGTGAGTATGTGAGAGTGTGTGGGTGTGTGTGTGCGTGTGAGTGTTTGAGTGTGAGTATGAGTGTGTGTGTGTGAGTGTGTGTGTGTGTGAGTGTGTGTGTGAGTGTGTGTATGAGTGTGTGAGTGTGTGGGTGTGTGTGTGAGTGTGTGTGAGTGCATGTGAGTGTGTGTGTCTGTGAGTGTGTGTGAGTGTGTGTGTGTGTTTGTGTGAGTATGTGTGTGAGTGTTTGTGTGTGAATGTGTGTGTGTGTGTTTGTGTGAGTGTGAGTGTGAGTGTGTAAGTGTGTGTGTTTGTGTGAGTGTGAGTGTGAGTGTGTGTGTGTGTGTTTGTGTGTGAGTGTGTGAGTGTGTGTGTGTGTTAGTGTGTGTGTGAGTGTGAGTATGTGTTTGTGTGTGTGAGTGTGCGTGTGTGCGTGTGTGAGTGTGTATGTGTGTTTGTGTGTGTTTGTGTGTGAGTGCGTGTGTGTGAGTGTGCGTGTGTGAGTGTGAGTATGTGTGTGCAGGGGCGGGGAGTTGTTCTAGTCACTGTTTAGCAAAATCTTTTTGAACAGACAGTTAAAAGGTACAAATGCTGGAAATCTGAAACAAATACAGAAAATGCGTGAATCACTCAGCGAGTCCGGAAACACATGTGGAGAGAACAGACAAGTTAACGTTTCAGGTGTGGACCAATGCATTTACATAGTGACCGCATCAACTCTTCCCAATAATCTTCAAGTTCAATTATCGTGGGGACGATGCATTTTCGAGAGAAGGGGACAAGTTTTGAGAGAGCCTGGCCTCCTACTTTTGGAAATCGCCAAATATTAATGGTTTGACTGTAGGAGTCTGTGCACTCCTAACAAAAACACTGTGAACTAAACTGGTAGTTAACAAACTTAGTTTAATGCACTGAAAGTATTACAAAACAAAAATGCAGGAGAAACTCCAAACAGGTCTGTACACTAGCTCACTCCACGAGGACTAACTGGAAACGCCCTCCAACCCTGACATCATGACGTCATCACGTTTCCCGCCGTTGGAAACGTCACGTGACCCACGTGATGACGTCATCGCGTCAGACCGCGATTTTATCGATCCCGCGCTGTTTAAACAGGGCAAACATTAAAAGGTAACAATAATGATTAAAGACAATTGTACAAGTTGCTGTGAGAGTCTCTTTGGTGGCTTTGCCACATACGCCCCCCCAGAATTGTCTTTAATGTGGAATGGCAATCGCCGAGGAGGTCGGACAAGCCTGTTTGACCGATTCCTAAATTCCCAGAGAGGAAAACGCTGAGCAGGTGGCGAGCTGGCAGGTAGCACGGTGTGGTTAGGCGTAGCGGTGGCCGGTGGCCGGCCCCGGCGCGGAGGCTGCGCCAGTTCGACCGGCTGTTCGAGGTCCAGGTGCGCAGGTTTGAGGCGATCAACAGAGATGTGATCAGGCTTGCCCCTGACGTCGATCACAAAACTCTTGTCCCCGGTCTGTAGAACCTGGAATGGACCTGCATAAGGAGGTGCGAGCGGGGTACGATGGCCGTCTTGGCGCACAAAGACGAACTTGGCCTTTGACAGCTCCCCAGGGATGTTGGAAGAAGGCAAACCGTGCTGAGGTCGGAACTGGGCGGAAACACTGAGCCGCGTCCCTATGGGCCTCTCGCTGACTGGCTGCAGACCACGGCCGCGTAGGGGACGGCAGGAACTCGCCCGGAACTCGAAGTGGCTGACCGTAAACCATTTCCGCGGCCGACGACTGTAGATCCTCCTTCGGCGCCGTGCGCAGTCCTAGCATCACCCACGGCAGTTTATCGACCCATGCTGCATCCAGAAGGCTGGCCCTGAGCGACGCCTTCAATGAATGGTGGAACCGCTCGCACAAGCCGTTCGCTTGCGGGTGATAAGCTGTAGTGCGGTGTAGTTTAGTGCCCAATACTGAGGCCACCTCATTCCATAGTTCCGACGAAAATTGCGGCCCGTGATCCGACGAAATATCCGCTGGGACACCAAACCGGGCTACCCATGATGAGATGAAGGCTCGCGCGACATCCGCAGAGGTGGTGGATGTCAGGGGAACCGCCTCCGCCCACCTCGTGGTGCGATCCACCATTGTCAGAAGGTGTGTAAAACCACGGGACGGTGGAAGTGGGCCCACTAGGTCAACGTGAATGTGGTCGGAACGCCGCTCCGGTACCTCGAAGGTGGCCAGAGGGGCCCTGATGTGCCGTTGCACCTTGGCCCGTTGACAAACCACACAAGTGTTCACCCAGTCGCGGACGTCTTTGCATATTCCTCTCCATACGAATTTGGAGACTAGCAGCTTCTGCGACGCCCGCACTCCAGGATGCGACAGCCCGTGTATGGCGTTGAAAATGCCTCGGCGTCAGGTGGACGGCACAATCGGACGGGGTGCACCCAAAGAAACATCGCAGAGTAGAGTGGTACCTGCCGCATGGAACGGTACATCTCTCGGCTGGAGGCTGGCGGGGACAGAACGAAAGGCCTGAGTCTCCGGGTCGGCAGCCTGGTCGGCTGCCATTCTTGCGAAGTCAATGCCTAATTGAACGGCCTGGACGGCGGCGCGGGAGAGGCAATCAGCGACGACGTTGTCCTTGCCGGCCACGTGCCTGACGTCGGTGGTGAACTCGGAGATGTAAGTCAGCTGCCGTTGTTGCCGAGCCGACCACGGTTCAGCTGTCTTGGCCATCGCGGACGTCAATGGTTTGTGGTCAACAAACGCAGTGAAGCGGCGCCCTTCGAGGAGGAATCGGAAGTGGCGGATGGCCAAAAACAAAGCTAACAGCTCCCTGTCGAAAGTACTGTATCGACGTTCGTGCCGTTGCAGCTGGCGGCTAAAAAATGCCAGAGGCTGCCGTGCGCCGTCGACCCATTGCTCCTGGACAGCTCCCACAGCGTAATCCGACGCGTCCATCGTGAGGGCGATGATAGCTCCTGGCAGGGGATGTGCCAACATCGTCGCGTTCGCGAGCGCGGTCTTCGTATCCTCGAAGGCGCGACCCATTTCTTGCGACCAAACCACGGGCTCCTTTCCCATCTTGCCCCTGAGGGCCTCGTAGAGCGGTCGCATGAGCTGTGCGGCCTTGGGGACGAACCGGTGGTAAAAATTAACCATCCCCAGGAACTCCTGTAAGGCTTTCACGGATTGCGGCTTTGGGAACGCCGTGATTGCCTCCACCTTAGCTCGAAGCGGCGTTGCCCCTGCGGAAGTTATGCAGTGGCCGAGAAAATCGAGCTGCGCCAGGCCGAAACGGCATTTGTCCAGGTTCACAATGAGCCCATGCTGCTGAAGCCATCGAAAAAGGACACGGAGATGCTTGAGGTGTTCATCCTTTGTGGTGCTAGCAATCAGAATGTCATCCAAGTAGACGAACAAAAAATCAAGGTCCCGCAGAACCGAGTCCATAAGGCGCTGGAACACCTGCGCCGCATTTTTAAGCCCAAAGGGCATGTGGAGGAATTCAAAAAGTCCAAAAGGGGTGATGACAGCGGTCTTTTGGACATCCTGGGGGTGCACTGGGACCTGATGGTACCCACGGACGAGGTCGACCTTTGAGAATATTGACTTCCCTGGCAAATGCGCAGGGAAATCTTGTATGTGGCGGGTGGGGTAACGGTCGGGCGTCGTTATCTCATTGAGGCGACGATAGTCGCCACAGGGCCACCATCCCCCGCTGGGCTTTGGGACGATGTGGAGCGGTGAAGACCAGGGACTACTGGACCGGCGAATAATCCCCAGCTTCTCCATCGCGGCGAACTCCGCCTTCGCCGCCGCGAGCTTGCTGGACTCCAAACGCCACACCCTGGCGTAGACGGGAGAGCCGGTTGTCGAAATATGATGCTCCACCCGATGCTTGGCGGTCGAAGCTGAAAAGGGGGGCTTTGTCAGCTCGGGGAAGTCCCCGAGAAGGCGGGAGAAGTTGTCGGGAGGTGGCCGCGCGCAGGAGACCGAGTGCGGCGCAGCCATGCTGCACGCACCTGAAATACCGTCGAGCGTGGCGGCATGAACGAGGCGTCGATTTTTCACATCCACCAACAGGCCGTTGGCGCCTAAAAAGTCGGCGCCCAAGAGGGCCTGCGAAATTTGAGCGGTGACGAAATCCCAGGTAAAGCGCTGGCCACCGAAACAGACTTGCACCCGTCGTTTCCCGCAAGTGCGGATCGTAACCCCGTTGGCAGCATGGAGGGGGGTACCCCGTCCGCCAGACCGAAGGTCGAGGACTGAGGCGGAAAGTATGCTGCACTGTGCCCCCGTGTCACACAAAAAACGACGGCCCGAGATGGAGTCGGTTAAATACATGAGATTCCCGGAGTCACCGATCGCCATCGTGGCCACGGGGGACGCACCGGACCCGGTGTTCTTGACTCGCGGCGGTCTGTTCGACGGTCTGGGCACGAAACCACACGATGGTCGGCAGCAGTGGGCCTTCGAGCCGAAACGAGTGTGGTAGTAACAGTAATCGGCCATCGGAGGCGCCAGGGCCGGGCCCCTCGGGGCGGGGCGTTGCGCGATGGCGCAGTTTTGCTGCTGGACCGCGTAAATTTTATCCGCCTCTTCGGCGAGCGCGATGCAGTCCCCGGTGTCCAATCTGGCGAGGGCTGCCTGGACGTGTTTGGGCAGCTGCGTAAGGAACAGCTCGCGGAACAGGAAACATGGGGGTTCGGACCCCAGGAGCGTCAGCATGTGGTTCATTAGTTCCGAGGGTTTGGAGTCACCTAACCCTGGTAGTGTCAGTAAGTGGCGAGCGCGCTCCGCCTTGGTAAGGCCAAATACCTGCAGCAGCCGAGTCTTGATGGCTACATACTTGTCAGCATTCGGGGGGTTCTCCAGAAGGTTGATGATCCTCGACGGCGTCGAGCTATCGAGGGCGGAGACCACATATAAATATCGGGTCTGGTCCTGCACGATGTTGCGGAGTTCAAATTGTGCCTCGGCCTGCACAAACCAGGAGGCCGCCTGTTGTTCCCAGAATTGGGGGAGCTTCAAGGCCACAGTGTTGGCATCCATCACTGGCCTGCGTTCCGTGTCCGCCGCGAAAAACGATCGCGAGGATTCGGGGTCACCAATGTAGGAGTCTGTGCACTCCTAACAAAAACACTGTGAACTAAACTGGTAGTTAACAAACTTAGTTTAATGCACTGAAAGTATTACAAAACAAAAACACAGGAGAAACTCCAAACAGGTCTGTACACTAGCTCACTCCACGAGGACTAACTGGAAACGCCCTCCAACCCTGACGTCATCACGTCATCACGTTTCCCGCCATTGGGAACGTCACGTGACCCACGTGATGACGTCATCGCGTCAGATCATGATTTTATCGATCCCGCGCTGTTTAAACAGGGCAAACATTAAAAGGTAACAATAATAATTAAAGACAATTGTACAAGTTACTGTGAGAGTTTCTTTGGTGGCTTTGCCACATGACTGCAATAGTTTCCTCTGGCCCATATTAGTCTGCCCAGCTCCAAATGACTGAACACGAGGAGCAATGATTACAGCAGACATGTAGTCAGCTGGGTCTCTGCTGTAGTGTTCTTTCCGCAATGTCCACTATACTTTCCAAATTCTCAGCAATTTCAAAATCAATTGCCTTTTAATTACTGTGCTTATAAACAGATTCGAAGCCAACAATGTCATTAAGTGGATCAGTGACATAGAATGTTCAGAAGAAAGCTCGCCGTAAGGAAACAATAAAAACAAGCCACACCAGGGCAATATGCTCCTTGCTTTATTCGAGATTTCCACAGACCTGTTAGAAGCCCAGGAAAGCATATAGTAAATTAAAACAACCATGAAATCGGCACTCGTCGTACTGCTACTAATTCTGCTCCGACTCACACATTAAGGCTTGGACCCCTAGGGCCGAACAAACATGGGCATTTCTAAAGCAGTCCCAAGTTTTAATAAAGAGGGAACTGTAAATAAATGAAGGAATTTACTTTGCTGTACCAGAGGAAAGTATCCAATTTTGGCGAAGTCCTGTTTACAGGACAATTCCAGACTGTCTGGCACCGTTAACCCTCCACCTAATGCCTCTCGTGTTGTTATATTAGCTTTGCGTAATCCCCTTCACATGTACTAAATCTCACAGAATTTGCATAGATGATGCCACCATCATTAAAAATATATTCTTGTTTTGTGGCTGAATTCTTTGACACAAAATCATACTTTGAAGTGGGATTCAAAGTGAATATTAGGATGAATTTCCTATTCCTTGAAATAAAGAACTTGCATTCATGCTGAGCTTTTCACGACCTCCAGACATCCCAATGAAGTACTTTTGAAGTGTAGGCACTGTTGTAATGTAGCGAAAGGCAGCAGCCAATTTTGACACGGACAGCAATGAGATTAATGACCAGATTATCTGTGTTAGTGATGTATTTTTTTATTTGTTCCTGGGATGTGGGCGTTGCTGGCAAGGCCGGCATTTATTGCCCATCCCTAATTGCCCCTGAGAAGATGGTGGTGAGCCACCTTCTTGAGCCACTGCAGTCCGTGTGGTGTTAGGGAGGGAGTTCCAGGATTTTGACCCAGCGACGATGAAGGATCGGCGATATATTTCCAAGTCAGGATGGTGTGTGACTTGGAGGTGGTGGTGTTCCCATGCGCCTGCTGCCCTTGTCCTTCTAGGTGGAAGAGGTCGCGGGTTTGGGAGGTGCTGCCGAAGAAGCCTTGGCGAGTTGCTGCAGTGCATCTTTTAGATGGTGCACACTGCAGCCACGGTGCGCCGGTGGTGGAGGGAGTAGACAGTGAGAAGGATAGTTATAGGCTTCAGGATGACACAGAGAAGTGTCAAGTGATGCACTTTGGGAGGACTAATATGGAAAGGCAGTTTACTACAATTAGCACAATTCTGAGACGTGTAGATGAGCAGAGAGACTTTGGTGACCATATACACAAATCCTTAAAGGTGGCAGGGCAAGTTGTTAAAGGGGTTAAAAAAGCATGTGGGTTATTTGGGTTTCTAAATAGAAGAATAGAATATAAAAGCAAAGATATCATGCTAGAATATTCTAAATCACTGCTTTGGTCTCAGCTGGAGTATTGTGGACAATTCTGGGCCCCACACTTCAGGAAAGGACACAGAGGAGGGTTACCAGGATGCTGCCAGGGATGAGGGACTTCAGTTATGAGGAGAGGCTGGAAAAGTTAGGACTGTTCTCCTTGGAACAGAGAAGGTTAAGAGGTGACCGAATAGAGGCTTTCGAGATGGTGAGTTAGAGTAGAGAAAAATTATTGGGCCGTAATTTGCAGCCCCTACGGGTGGGTACAAGGTGCGCACGTGCCCGTAGGGGCCGTGGAAGTTCCGGGTTTAGGCATGTGATCGCACGCATCCCTGGGAAAAGGGCACCCACGGGCAGAGAGTTGGGCTCTTTGCCCTACTACTGCCCAGCGAATGCCCAGGAAATTCTTATGCCTGGCGTAAGTCCTTCTTTTACCAGCGTAAGACTTCTAAAGAACAGAAAAATAAGGTTTTTCAATCATTTATACATTAAAAACCTGTGAAATAAAGTAAGTTTATTTTTAGCCGCTTTAAAACATGTAAATTTATTTTTCAAAAAATTAAATTTTTGTTTTAAATATTTAATTAAATGGCATTTTAAATATGTGATGATTTATTTATTTATTTGCTGTCTAGGTGTATTTTTGGGGTGTTCCCATTCATGCTCACGGGGTTTCAGTACATACGGAATCTCCATAAGTATGGATGGGGATTCCCTTCTGTCATTGGTTGGGCCGGCCCATGTGATCCCAGGGGCGCTTGCGAACCACCTGAACCCCGGGATACGCGGGGCCTCTACCCGCGGGTACCTGGAGAGGCCCAGGTCCGCGAGTCTCCGCACCTCCCGGAACACCAGGTAGGCGGGCATTTTATTTGCGGATCGGGGGCGTTTCCCCGCGGGAAGCCTCCGACCGCAGACTCAGGGCTAATGCCTCTGGCGAGTGGGTCAATAACTAGAGGTCATAGATTCAAAATTATTGGCAAAAGATCATGAGAATTTTTGTCGCTCGGAGAGTTGTTGGGATCGGGAACGCTCGACCTGAAAAGGTGGTGGAAGCTGATCCCATCAATAATTTTAACAGGGAGTTGGATGGTTCTGGAGGATGAGGAACTCACAGGGTGACGGACAGAAAGCGGGGGTGTGGGACTGAGCACGACTGATCTTTCAAAGAGCCAGCACAGGCATGATGGGCCGAATGGCCTCCTCCTGTGCTGTAAGTTTCTGTGATTTCTTTTTCTATGAATGTTTAAGGTGGTGGGTGGGCTGCCAATCAAGTGGGTTGCTTTGTCCTGGATGGTGCCGAGCGTCTTTCAGATGAGATGTTAAACCGAGGCCCCGTCTGCCCTCTCAGGTGGACATAAAAGATCCCACGGCACTATTTCAAAGAAGAGCAGGGGAGTTCTCCCCAGTGTCCTGGCCAATATTTATCCCTCAATCAACATAACAAAAACAGATGATCTGGTCATTATCACATTGCTCTTTGTGGGAGCTTGCTGTGCACAAATTTTGTTGTCGTGTTTCCTACATTACAACAGTGACTACACTTCAAATGTACTTCATTGGCTGTAAAGCGCTTTCAGATGTCCATTGGATGTGAAAGGCGCTATAGAAATGCAAGTCTTTCTTTCTTCTTTCTTGAGTGTTGTTGGAGCTGCACTCATCCAGGCAAGTGGAGAGTATCCCATCACACTCCTGACTCGTGTCTTGTAGATGGTGGAAAGGGTTTGGGGAGTCAGGAGGTGAGACACTCACCGCAAAATACCCAGCCTCTGACCTGCTCTTCCAGTCACAGCATTTATGTGGCTGGTCCAATTAAATTTGTGTTGATGGACAACTGTTGGCCAGAACACCGGGAAAGCACCCCTGCTCTGCTTCGATATATTGCCATGGGATATTTTATGTTCACCTGACGGGGCCTCGGTGTAATGTGTCATCCAAAAGACGGCACCTCTGACAGTGCAGCACTCCCTCAGTACTGCACTGGAGTGTCAGCCTAGATTCTGTGCTCAAGTGCGGATGATCCCATGACCTTCTGAGTCAGAGGCGAGAGAGCCACCAATGAGCCAGAGCTGTAATAGACATTTTCTAAAGTGCTAACAGTTTTATGTTATCGTTCTTTAAAATGTGCTGTACTTTGATAGATCATAGAACTACCAGAAGACACATTGCGTGTTACAGAGCCTGCAATGATGTAAACTTTGACCAGGTGAATATCTAATTAGGGAAAAGTATAGTTAATCACCAGAAATAGCTAAAAAGCTAACATAAATGAATAAAGATGGAATGCATGAAATTGGTTTTGCACATTCCATATTCTTTCTGCACTGGAGGCCAAAGAGCCGCAAGCCGTGGGCATTGGGTGGCCGAGAGTCGAGAGCCACTCAGGAGAAAAATTTCTTCCAGGGTATCTGGCCTCCCCTTCAGTGCCCATTGTTAACTGGCGCTGAGCAACTGGGCTGCATTATGGGCCGGCCCAATTGAAATATTATCTGGAGCTTAATGTACTAAGCGTGATGATTGAGCATGGAGGAGGTCAGGCCTCAATGCCCAATGATACAGGGCCCAAGAACAGTGCAGCGGGCACCAAAATTCATCACATCGTTTCTAGTCTCAGGTACCTGTGTCACTTGTACTCAAGCCATCTCGGACTATATTTTCATGTGTTAAGAATTTTAACAAAACAGTAAATGGGAGTTAAGTGTTTAATGCCAGTAGAAATACTGACAGATTATTTTCTGTGTTTCGTGCTGCTTTGAGTAGGAATCCGCAAAGCAGCATTAAACATAAGCAGGAGGCCCGGGTTTTGTGCTTGTTCAGGGATTGTTAAGGTCATTAATGATGAACTCATGCAGCATTCCACAAATGTACAGTCAAATAGGGAACTGAGTACCTGACTCCTGGTCAGGTCCAAATCTTAACAAAGGGGATGTTTTCAAAATACCAGAAGAGAGAATAGGTCCACACGGCCATGGTCGTTGGGATGTAAATGAACTCCCAGGAATGTCAAGTTTGCTGTTAACAATGGGAGGTTCCAGACTCCCGGGACCAGAAACCTCATGACAGCTTATTTAAAAAATATCTGGGCAGATGTTCACAGCTAATTAAATCCCCGTACTTCAGGTTGATTTCAGTTCAGTTTCCGCAGACTCAACAATCACATTGACAGCTATTTTTATTTTTTGAATGCTGACACTGCAATTTGTATCTGAATAGTTTAAGGAGGTGGGGGATAGGCAGATAGAAAGATTATCTACATCTCTCTTTATTCCTCATTTTTAACTTTTAATGGTGGTGCAGTTGTTTATTGCTGTTTTAGGGTGTATTTCCGATTTCAGATTGAAGAATGCATGCACGGCTACACATGGCATTGCCTATCGATGTCAAAACGTTTGATATATCTGACAGAATTGCACATAAGTGTACCATATTGATCCATCGCAAAAAGTGACCATTCCTCAGAGACATAAACCACCAGTTATCAGCCGTGGCTCTTGCCTCTGGGTCAGAAGGTTGTGTGGTTCAAGTCCCACCTCAGTGAATTAAGCATAAAAATCTATGCTGACGCTCCTGTGCAGTACTGAGGGAGTGCTGCACTGTCTGAGGTGCTATCTTTCAGATGAAACATCAAACTGAAGCCCTATCTTCCCGCTCAGGTGGACAAAACAGATCCCATGGCACTATTTTGAAGAGGAGCAGTGTGCAATATTTATTCCTCAATCAACATTGTAATGTATGTACCTTTAAGGGGAGAACTACTTTTTAAAGCTCCTGTATACTGTAGTACCGGCAGTGATCACACCTGTATATAAACCCTGAGTAGTGATTTGTACAATTAGTTCTAGAGTAACCCTCATTCAGTAAACACCTGTTGATCGTTCCCTGCAGTCTCTTGTCTAATTATTGAAGGACACAACATCAAGATACACGGATCTAACATTGGCGATGAGCAGATTCAAACCTACCTGCAACTCTGCATCACCTCCCAGGGATTCACTCCTGGAGAACAGTGGAAGAAGGCCGAGTCCAGAAGCACGGGCGTCGACCACGGCAAACCCCCCAGTCATCCAGCGGAGATTTGAGCATCGCAGGGGAGGCTGTCGAGAGCCAGGCTTGGCTTTCCAGTCACAGTGGTCCAGCGAAACGGGTTGGCAACAGGTACTGCGCAGACACTTCCCGGACAGCGGCGGCTAGAGCCGACCGACGGCACAGAAAAAGGCCGAGCAGCGTCGACGGGGGAGAGAGGGTAGAGCGCACAGGGCGCAGCCGGTGTTCAAGGGCCGAGCAGCGTCAACGGGGGAGAGAGGCGCGCAGGAAAACACGCAGGGCGCAGCCGGTGTTCAAGGGCCGAGCAGCGTCAACGGGGGAGAGAGGCACGCAGGAAAACGCACAGAGCGCAGCCGGTGTTCAAGGGCCGAGCAGCGTCAATGGGGGAGAGAGGCGCGCAGGAAAACGCGCAGAGCGCAGCCAGTGTTCAAGGGCCGAGCAGCATCAGCGGGGAAGAAAGGAAAGCGCGGGAGACGCCATTTTAAGCCGCAGCGGGGAAGAAAGGAAAGCGCGGGAGACGCCATTTTAAGCCAGTCTAACCACACCCAAAAATGCCGAAGAGTGGCAGTAACACAGCGTTCGACAATGAAGTCGAAGATTGGAAGACATATGTCGAACACATAGAAGTATACTGCAAGGCGAATGAAGTGCCAGATGACAAGAAAGCGCTGGTATTGTTGAATTCAATGGGTGCAAAAACGTATGGCTTACAACAAAACCTAGTAACCCCAGAGAAGCCAGTAGAAAAGGATTTTGAAAACATAGTGTCAATCCTACAGGACCACTTAAACCCCACACCGCTGCTGATAGCAGAAAGATTTAAGTTTCACAAAAGGAACCAGCATAAAGATGAAAGTAATGCTGAGTATTTAACAGAACTGCTCAAGCTATCGAAACACTGCCAGTTTGGAACGGGACTAGCAGATACTTTAAGGGACAAGTTTGTGTGTGAGCTTCAAAGTGAAGGAACCCAGAAACGGCTTCTATCAGAAAAGGATCTTACGTTGGGCAAGGCTTTCAGCATTGCAGTATCACACGAAGCAGAGCACGGGGCGTGGCAGTGATACAACGGAGACCGCAAGAATATGGCACAAATGAAATGTCATATGGAACAGTGAAGTGCTATCACTGCGGCAGAACAACACACGACCATAAGGATTGCTGGTTCAAGGACAAAGTGTGCAGACAGTGTGGAAAAGTAAAACACATAGCAAGAGTCTGCAGGTCGGGAAAGAAAACCAGCAGCAAGAAATCTCCACAGGAGAAGTACAAGAAGATACATAAGGTGACGGAGAGTAGTGCAGACGAACAGAAAAGTGATACAGACTCTGGAAGCAAGGAGCTGGGTTGTCTGAAACTACATAATGTGATCAAAACGGAGGATCACCAAACTATCTGGGTCACGCTCAAGATAGCAGGAGTCCAAGTGAAAATGGAATTGGACACAGGATCAGCTCTAACAGTCATAAATCGAAGGGACTACAAGCGGCTATTCTCACATATACCCTTGAGAGATACAAAGATTGTCTTGAAGACGTACACGGAGCAAAAAGTCTACCCCAAAGGAAAAATAAGGGTGAACGTTATATATAACGGCAAGGAAACACCAAAAATGGACCTATATGTATTGCCAGATGGAGGACCACCGCTACTAGGACGTGAATGGATCCAGAAGATACAGCTAGATTGGCATTCCATACAAGCACTGGCTGTAGATGCCAAAAAGGATGACGACGTCACACCTGGACGACTGTCAAAAATGCTAACTGACGCACAAGAAGTGTTCCAGCAGGGACTCGGAACACTAAAAGGCATAACAGCGACGATCAAAATAGAGGAAAATGCAAGCCCAAAGTTTTTTTAAGGCCAGATCGGTGCCTTATGCGATCCGCCCAGCCGTCGAAGCAGAGCTGGAAGGTTTGGAACGTTCAGGAGTACTGTCCAAAGTGGACTGGAGCGAGTGGGCTACACCCATCGTTCCTGTAATGAAGAGGTCGTTGAGTAATACGCCTGGGGAACCAAAGAAGGTTCGCATCTGTGGGGACTTTAAGGTGACAGTGAACCCAGTCCTTCACACTGTACAATATCCGCTTCTGCGGATTGAAGATATTTTCGCCTCGCTATCTCGAGGGAAATGCTTCACTAAGATTGATCTGGCCCAGGCGTACCTGCAAATGGAGGTAGAAGAAGCCTCGAAACAGTACCTCACGATCAACACTCATAAAGGTCTCTACCAATACAACCGGCTGGCGTTCGGGGTAGCATCAGCTCCGGCTATTTGGCAAAGGGCAATGGATCAAGTCCTGCAAGGGATTCCAGGGACCCAGTGTTATTTGGATGACATCCTGGTCACGGGCGAAAATGACAGTGATCACCTCGCCAACCTGGAGCAGGTGCTCACTAGATTGAAGGAATATGGGCTCCGAGCTAATCGCCACAAATGCGAGTGTTTCCAGAAGCAGATCTCGTATTGTGGCCACGTTATTGATAAAGAGGGGTTACATAAGTCCCCTGAAAAGATTGAGGCAGTAGTCAAGGCTCCAGCACCGGAAAATGTGTCACAACTGAGGTCGTTCCTCGGGCTGGTGAACTATTACCATAAGTTCTTGCCGAATTTGTCTACAGTACTACACCCACTGAACACCCTACTGCAAACGGGGGTACCATGGAAGTGGAGTGACGAATGTAAACGAGCTTTCCAGAAGAGCAAAGCATTGATCACATCAAAAGAGGTGTTGGATCATTTCAACCCAGCACTACCAATTCGGTTGGCGTGTGATGCATCACCCTATGGCATTGGAGCGGTGCTGTCGCACGAATTCCCAGATGGCTCGGAGAGGCCAGTAGCCTTTGCGTCTCGGTCACTAACCTCCGCCGAGCGTAACTACGCCCAGATTGACAGGGAGGCCCTCAGCCTAGTGTGGGGAGTGAAAAAGTTCAATCACTATCTGCACGGGCAGAAGTTCACCTTGCTGACTGACCACCAACCACTTGTCTCCATCTTTAATCCAAAGAAGGGCATTCCGGTGATGACTGCGCAATGGCTACAAAGATGGTCCCTTTTTCTAGGGGCACACCAATATGAAATCGAGTATAAGGGCATGAAACAGCATGGAAATGCTGATGGGCTATCACGCCTGCCACTCCCTACTGCGGAGGAAGCACCAGCAGTGGATCCTGTCGAAATATTTCATTCAACTATAATTGAATGCTTGCCAGTAACTAATGCTGGTATAGAGAAGGAGACCCGAAATGACCCGACACTGTCTCGGGCATATGATTTGACGGTGAAGGGATGGCCAGCACATGGCGACTCACTGTTGCCAGCATTCTCATCCAGAAGAGAACAGCTGTCAGTATGCCAGGGGACCTTGATGTGTGGAACCCGAGTGGTAATTCCACCCAAGTTAAGGGAGAGAGTGCTCAATGAGCTTCACGAAGGTCATCTGGGAGGGGTGAAAATGAAAAGCCTTGCTAGGGCTTATGTGTGGTGGCCGGGGATCGATCAGCAAATCGAGGACCTGACAAAGAGCTGCTCAGGATGCCAGAAGGTCCAAAATGCACCACCACATGCCCCTCTACACCCATGGGAGTGGCCCTCATCTCCATGGCAACGGGTGCATATTGATTTTGCTGGTCCATTCATGGACTCAATGTTTTTAATAGCCGTGGATGCGCACTCGAAATGGCCTGAGGTGATCAAAATGTCCTCCACCACCACGGAGAAAACTATTGCAGTCCTACGGACCATTTTTGCCAGGAACAGCTTGCCAGAGCAGATTTGCTCTGATAACGGACCACAGTTTGTGTCCGAAGAGTTTCGAAGATTTATGAAAAGGAATGGGGTAAGGCATTACACATCCGCCCCGTATCATCCAGCCACAAATGGATTGGCTGAGAGGTTCGTACAAACCTTTAAAAAAGCAGTAAGGGCCATGTGCGATGACGACATTCCACTGCAGCATATGGTGGACAATTTCCTGTTAGCCTACAGAAATGCGACACATGCAGTCACCAACCAGGCCCCGGCCATGATGTTCTTTAACCGAAGGTTGAGATTTCGTCTGGATTTGCTCAGACCAAATGTACGAAGAGATGTTGAGAATAAGCAATTCCAGCACATCAATGAGAAGCCGACAAGGAGCTTCAATGTAGGGCAACCAGTCTTGGCCCGTGACTACCGAACAGAGAAATGGCAACCAGGAACGATATGCACACGGCAGGGGCCACTAATGTACACAGTGGATGTTGGGGAGAACATTGTGAGATGCCATGCTGACCAGATCCTAGAGTCACAGGAACGAGTCAACCCCATGTCTCGCCCATACGTACCTGGTGATGAACCCGACGTACAGGTAGCATCTACCCCAGAAACAGTAGCATCGGAAGCGGACGAGCCAACCGACGACACGGGGCCAGAATCGCCTCCGCACCAAGAGCAAGGTACTCGGGAAAGGCACTATCCAGAAAGGATCAGGAAGCCTCCCCAAAGACTGAATTTATAAATAGACTATTTTCAGTTAATGTTGCATGTTAAAAGTGTTAATTGTAATTAGTTTGATATTTAATTGTTAAATGAGTGTTATGGTACTGTTAATCTAAAAGGGGAGGAATTGTAATGTATGTACCTTTAAGGGGAGAACTACTTTTTAAAGCTCCTGTATACTGTAGTACCGGCGGTGACCACACCTGTATATAAACCCTGAATAGTGATTTGTATAGTTAGTTCTAGAGTAACCCTCATTCAGTAAACACCTGTTGATCGTTCCCTGCAGTCTCTTGTCTAATTATTGAAGGACATAACATCAAGATACACGGATCTAACAAACATCACTAAAACAGATTGTTAGGTCATTATCACATTGCTGTTTATGGGAGCTTTCTGTGCACGTTTCCTACATTACAACAGTGAAAGCACTTCATTGGCTGTAAAGTACTTTGGGTTGTCTTGAGGTCGTGAAAGGCAAATCTTTCTTTTTAAACCAGAAACCGCATGTGATAGGTATTGTAACATCACTTAACCCACCCATTTAGGAACATGCTTATTGTAACCTGGCGCTATATTTTGACGGGTAACATTAATTATTGTGAGTTTTTCGGATATAATATGTGAGGCCAAAAATATTTTTGCACATATTTTGCACTGAAGTTCATCGATAGTTCAATTTAATTTCAGCATGGCAAGCGTATATAAACAGCTTACAAACTTTACGCGTATTTATATATAAACGCAATGAAACATCAGTTGATTGAAAGGCATGCCAAGCATAAATAAATCCCTCCCAGCCAATGCATGGAGCATTATGACATGTTAAAATGTTATTAAACAAGAGTGATTTACTGAGCACTTCTCACTGTTTTATTTAAAAGGGGCAATCATGTGCTCCATCTGTTGCTAGTCAATAACCCCAAAGTTGCCTTCCATGTCAAACTATTAGCAAAATTTAGCCCTTTGGACCAAACTATAGAATTAAATTATTATTCATAAGTTGACATAACTTGCCTGCAGTGGTTGAACTGATAGGGCAGTGATTGACTGGAAAGTGTCTGGACAGTGTTGAATGTATATAATGTGATTTGTGACATCCCTCTGGTATTCAGAGCGATTTGGGTGTCCTTGTACACGAATCACAGAAAGTTAACATGCAGGTATAGCAATAAATTAGAGACGCAAATGGTATGTTGGCCTTTATTGCAAGAGGGTTGGAGTATAATAGTAAGGAAGTTTTGCTGCAATTATACAGGGCCTTGGTTAGACCACACCTGGAGTACTGTGCACAGTTTTGGTTTCCTTACCTAAGACGGATACACTTACCTTGGAGGCGGTGCAACGAAGGTTCACTAGATTGATTCCTGGGATGAGAGGGCTGTCCTATGAGGAGAGATTGTGTAGAATGGGCCGATACTCTTTGGAGTTTAGAAGAATGAGAGGTGATCTCATTGAAACATACAAGATTCGTAGAGCGCTTGACAGGGCAGATGCTGAGAGGCTGGAGAGTCTAGAACCAGGGGTCACAGTCTCAGAATAAGGGGTCAGCCATTTAGGACTGAGATGAGGAGAAATGTCTTCATTCAGAGGGTTGTGAATCTTGGGGATTCTCTGCCCCAGAGGGCTATGGATGCTGAGTCGTTGAGTATATTCAAGACTGAGAGCGATAGATTTTTGGATATTCGGGGAATCAATGGATATGGGGATCGGGCTAAAGAGGAGTTGATGTAGAAGATCAGCCATGATCTTATTGAAAAGTCCTGCTACTATTTCTTATGCTCTTATATGAATTTTCTCCTGTTAGACTGCTGAAGTAATAAATGAAAACTTAAAACTTATATAAAAATATAAATTCTATCGCCAGTTGGAGCATTTTCTTATAACCGATAAGCAGCACACATAAGGAAGAAAGAGAGAAGCATGCGACTTGTTATTAGAAGTTCTACTTCCATTCTGGAATCTTAATAAAAGGGCAGTCACAATTTATTCATCTAGTCCCCAATATGCCAGCAAAATTGAATTTGGGAATTCTGCACAAAGCTATCTGGCCCTGTTCCTCCAGCAGCATTTGACACATTTGGCATGCTGCTATGACTCATATTAAACTGTCAGCTTGCCTTTAATGAATCAAAGGTTTTGTATTCCAACTATGGAATATTTATCACGCCACTCACAGAAGAAACATTATAAATTCAAAAATAAATTAAAGTAAGCTTGTTACTATCACTGTTCCCGCTAATCTTTTTTGGGTGCACAGCCCCTTTAAGGGGATCCGCGGCCCCCGCCTCACCTCCGCGCATGCGCGGTTTGTCAATTGCGAAACCGGCAAGCAGCCTGCGTGGGAGCTGCAACGAGCTGCACAGCTGCGCAGCGAAACGGGAACATTGGTTACTATACTCTTTTCTAATTGTACAGTTACTCTAAATTTTAACCCTGCAGGTTGATCAATTGATCTGGATGCACTCGCTATAAGTGCAATTAATAGAACATTTCTTCGGAGGTGTAGGATATCTGTTACAATCTTACCGCGGTAACGGCATTTGGTGCTAGCAAGTACCCACGATGCCACCTCTACAATGGAACTGTGGCAATCAGGCTAGAAACATAGAAACATAGAAAAATAGGAGCAGGAGTCAGCCATTCAGCCCTACGAGCCTGCTCCGCCATTCAATATGTACACTTACTTCACCTGGAAGATATACATGTCCTCGTAAAGTCCAAGGTACCCCGGCAAACCTGGCTAGGGATGCCCAACTTAATCCTTAGTGGAAATTGGAAGGATGCACAGGGATTGAATCAGCTAGGAAGATACAACTGTTTTAAGCGATTGGTAAAGGGAGGACTAGGAGAAGCCCAATCCAACTGGACAGCGGTGGTAGGACTAACCCAGAATAAAGGTGAAAGGGGCCATGAGTACACAGAGCGAAAATACAGCATGTATTGCGACTTCTCGGGAACAGATAACCCAGGCAGAGATGATCCAGTGTTTCTAAAAATGTTGAAGGAAGGACTTAGTGCCGAACACCAGAAGATCCTTGAATTCGGAATACCGGTGGGAGCTGACTTTGAGGAAGTTGTGGAGTGGGCCACCGAGGTAGATACGAGAAGCAGAAAGGGTGAGGAAGCACACGGCGGGAGGGTAGCACCGGTGACCTGTTCTGGGAGTTGTTACAACTGTGGCAAACCCGGACACGGCCCGCGAATGTAAAATGGAGAAAGGGAACCAGGACCAGAGGTGTGGTAACTGCTGTAAGACGGGTCACAGCCGAGCAGATTGCTGGGCCAGAGGAGGGGGCAAAGAGGGCCAGGGGCCTAGACAGGGGATGGTACAGTCTAGCACCCCCCGACCCGAGAAGAAGTCAGGGAAATGATAAAATTAGCCGCAGAGAAATAGGTCGTAGCGCCCCCCGGAACGGCTGGAGTGGGGACCCCCAGATGTTTATTGACGCACTGTCGGCAGTGCAGAATGTTAATAGACACCGGAGCCTCCGTATCCATAACCGACTTACCCCTGCCCACTACCCGACACCACATAGTTATAGCAGGAATAGGTGGAAGACCTCTCCCAGCCCAACGGAGTGAGACCATACTGCTGGAGGTAGGCGAGCTGATGATCCCGACCCACCTATGGGTCTGCAAAACCACAGAGGGCACGGTCCTGGGAAGAATTGAGTCTCGTTTAGACACACAATATGAAAATAGGATTTCTGTGGCTCTGCCCTTAACTTGAGTGCTCACATAATACTGCATGTTTCCTCTTTCTACTTCTACCAATAGCTTTTATATCAGTTTAGTTACGGTGGAGAACAACTGCAATGTCAAGTCATTGACAATCTCCAAATTGTAAATTGGAGTGGGCAGGTACAAAAAATAATTAATAAGGCTGATGGAATGTTGGCCTTTAACTCAGGGGGCTGGAATACAAAGGGGAGGAGGGGATGCTTCAGCTGTACCGAGCTCTGGTCAGACCCCATCTGGACACTGGGTTCAGTTCTGGGCCCCGCACCTGAGGAAGGATATATTGGCCTTGGAGGGGGTTCAGCGCAGATTCACCAGGTTGACACCGGAGCTAAAAGGGGTAAATTACAAGGACAGGTTGCACAGACTGGGCTTGTATTCCCTCAAGTTTAGAAGATTAAGGGGTGATCTGATCGAGGTGGTTAAGATGATCAAAGGAGTTGTTAGGGTAGAGAGAAACTATTTCCTCCGGTGGGAAAGTCCAGAGCAAGGGGGCAGAACTTTAAAATTAGAGCCAGGCCGTTCAGGGGCGATGTCAGGAAGCACTTCTTCACACAAAGGGTGGTGGAAGTCTGGAACTCTCTCCCCCAAAAAGCTATTGAGGCTGGGGGTCAATTAAAAATTTCAAAACAGAGATTGATAGATTTTTGTTAAGCGAGGATATTAAGGGTTACAGAGCCAAGGCGGGGAGATGGAGTTAAGATACAGATCAGCCATGATCTAATTGAATGGCGGAACAGGTTTGAGGGACTGAATGGCCTCCTCCTGTTCCTATGTTCCTATTTTCTTAGTTTTATCTAAATATATTCAGCTTAAATAAACTCAGAATCTAAGCTGGACCAAGTACTACAGGTTCACTGGCTCCAAGTTTTGAACACACCACTTATGGAACCATAGAAGTTTACAGCCCAGAAAGAGGCCATTTGGTCCATCGTATCTGTGCCGGCTCTTTGCTAGAGCAATCCAAAACTAACCCTACAGCCCCGCTCTCTCCGTCTTCGTATTCTGTCAATAATTTTACCAAAAGCTAGGTTGAATATAAAAAATGGAAACCCCATTATGGTGCTTGTAATGACAATGCAACGCCCAGGTAAATAAGTGTACTTATGTACTCATAAAGCAGCAGTGAGTCAGGGAGTACCTTTCATGAATTTCATTCTGCTATTGAGCATGTTATTAAGGCAATAAGGTCCAAACTCCAGAATGTAGTCATGGACAACTTCAACTTGGATAGCAAGTGGTTAATGAAAACAATATAGGGATTCAGAAACTTCATGGATGCTTATTATTCTACGCGTAGGAAGCTCAGTGGACATTATGAGGCAATTTCCTGAATTATTTTGAAGTGCAATGATTGTTGTTACCTCGGCCAATAGAGCCTCTATTTTGTGAACCGTAAGAAACCACAAGCAACAATAAGATAAGTAATCAGTCAATCAATTTTTTCTCTGATGTTTGTTGTGGGATGATCATTACCTAGGATAACTCTGTGACCTTCTTCCAATAGGTCTATTGAAACTTTTGGCATCCTCCTGCAGCAGTAGCTGGGGCCTGGTTTTCATGTCTTGTCCAAAAGAAACCATCTCTGACCGTTCAGCACTCCCTCACTACTGAACATCATTGTTGGTGCAGAACCTCACAAGGCACGATTGCAGATCAGAGCTGGAGCTAAAAGACCTCAACCCCGATTCTCCGATCCACACTCAGCACTAGTGAACCTCTGCTCCAGCACTGGAGCCTCACAAAACCGTCCCTTATATGCTCAGGTCTTGGACTGGGGCTTGAACGCCGGGGCTTTATGGTCCGGAGGGTGAGAGCGCTACCAGCAGAGTCGAGGCTTTTGTCTCCCTTTTGTTGCTATCATTTTCTTACTAATTTTGTGTTGGTTAGCAATGCTCAAAGCAGTGCTCAGTATGAACAAGTCAACCTTTGGTGCTTTCTCTTGATATTTCACTATTCTTTACTCACATCTACCTTTTCATGAGGCACAACAAACGTGGGACTACTTTAGCGACGGACACAAACCATATGGCTCTGAAAAGAACTTAAAAAATAAAGACTTGCATTTGTATAGCACCTTTCACAACCTCAGAATGTCCCAAAGCGCTTTACAGCCAATGAAGTACTGTTGAAGTATAGTCAATGTTGTAATGTAGGAAACGCGGCAGCCAATTTGCGCACAGCAAGCTCCCACAAACAGCAATGTGATAATGACCAGATAATCTGTTTTTAGTGATGTTGATTGAGGGATAAATATTGACACTGGGGAGAACTCCCCTGCTCTTCTTCAAAATAGTGCCAGTGGGATCTTTTACATCCACCTGAAAGAGCAGACATTAGATAGTTTTTTTTTAGTTTTACATCTCATCCGAATGATGGTATTACTGGCAGTGCAGCTCTCCCTCAGCACTGCACTGGCAGCATCAGCCTAGGCTTTGTGCTCAAGCCCCTGGAGGGGAACTTGAACCCACAACCTTCTGACACAAAGGCAAGTGTGCTATCCACTGAGCCACAGCCGACACCTAGTAACAGGTGATATTAGTTGTTGCAAAATCAGTGTCTGCGGAATCCACTTCCAAAGTTATAAACTGCATTGCCTTTTGGATATTTAACCAGATATCAACATCATGTCAGCTGAAGCGCAGGTTTTTGTGCTAAATTATAAGTTTTGAGGGAGTTTGCCCCAGTGTCTAGTTTCAATGTAACTAATGCTTCATTTACCTGCAGTGGCATCATCCATTTGTCCTCTTTTACTGCATTAACTTTATGTTCAGCATTGTCCATTCCTGAGGGCTGCACATTTTCTGCATCCTTTTCGATATTGTCACATGACACCATTCCTACAAAAAATGTCTCACTTAAATCAGTGTCCTCAATCACATTGACTTGTTGCCCTTTCTTTGTTTTTACTTTTGAAAAGCATTGTTTGGCAAAGTGATTCTTTCCATTACATTTTGTGCACATTTTTCCAAACGCTGGGCATTGTCTTGGCTGGTGCTGGTAACCACAGCGTTTACAATTAAAAATTCCATCCTCCGATTACTTTGCATTTCTGTTCTGCCCCTGTTTCTTCCCCTTGCAGAACACAGCACCGACAGCAGCACAGTCACTCATTACAGTCGCATTATTATTAATTTCACTGAAAGTCTTCGCGTGCTTCCGAGCTAGCTCACTGGCATGGCATATTTTCACAGCATCCTCCAATGTTAGTTTGGTTTCTCTCAACAAACGTTCCCTGACTTTTTTATCATAAATACCAAACACAATCTGGTCACGAATCATGGATGATTTCAGTTCAGAGAAATTACATGTCTGTGCTTTCAGTTTCAGATCGGTCACAAAGCTATCAAAAGTCTCATTTTGCTGCTGTGTCCGTGAACGGAACACGTACCTCTCATAGGTCTCGCTCTTTTTGGGAGAACAATGTGTATCAAACTTCTTTAGCACATCGTCCATTTTTTCTCTGTCCTCCTCTTGATCAAATACAAACGTATTAAATACCTCTATCGCCTGCAGGCCTGCAACCGTGAGCAGTAACACTATTTTCCTTGCGTCTGGCATCGTACCGAACCCGATGGCAGCAATGTAGAGTTCGAATTGTTGTTTGAAAGTCCGCCAATTGCAGTCGACATTCCCCGTGAGTTTCAAACCCTCCGGTGGCTTCAAATTCTCCATGTCGTGTTTCACAATATTCAGCAGATATTACCAATTCTGGTACCATGTTATGTTCATAAATAAATAAACATTTTCATTATGAACAGCTAGCTTGAGCTAGTCATTTATTCAGCCATGTGGACTAGTGTACAGGCATCCATCTTGACTACTGCCTTGTGGGTAGCCCCTACTAAACATACAGCTCCACCTAGTGTACCATTCTAGAATGACATGTTACTGATCATTACAATTTCGGGTGGGATTCCGCTGTCTTCAGTTAAATTCCTGGCCGCCCACAGCAGAATCAGGCCCCGGTAATTTAACAGCGGGCTCTCACCAACATGCCGCCAGCAGACTTCCTGCCTGGAATGGCCAGGGGGGGGCGCTGCTGGACTGTGGGTGGCCCTTGGCTGCCCGCTCGCACCCGGTACGTGTGGGGGCTGGGGTTCCGGAGGGTCTCGCGGCAGGGAAGGGTGGTGTGGGGGGAGTCCAGGGACGTGGAGGCTTAAACTGTCCTCCTCGGGGGAGCACTGCTCCTCCTCCTGGCCCCACAAAGGAAAGTACAAAACTTACCTTGGACAGCCTCTATGACCTCCGATCCTCTTGTAAGAAATCGTGAATTGGAAGAAATAACTTGAGACAAAAACATCTCTTCAGACTAGTGTTAGAATAACTGGAGAGACACTTAGAATTTGCTGATGTTCTTCGTTCCCTGCGGATGTTATAACACTCTGCACCGTGACGGTGACCTTGTTTCCAGACTCGCTGTCTGCTGTCTGTGCGCTAGAAAGGCTGTTGACTCTATCTTTGATAATCTACCCTAGGCCCACCCCTGAAAAGAGAGTAACAGAGATATCTAAAGAGCTTTTAGCACAGATAGTGAAAGGAAGGGAAGAGCTGTTGGCGCACGCCAGCCGTCTGTCTGATCGGGACCGATACCAGCTGCTTGTCACGGCCGTGTGTCTACTATGACTATGACTCTATGTCTATCTTGATTGTGTGTTGTACTTAACTTAAACTGCTGCTCTTTAATGAAATGCCTTACAACTCCTAAGACCCTTTGGGTAATCTGTGTCTGATCCAAATCTTACAATCTTCTGACTTGTGTTCACCTGGCTGGAAGCCCACAGTGACTTCCCCACTCATCTCGCGTTAAAATAGCCCGAATACATAATCAGACACAATTTGCATATTTAAAGAACTACTCCGCCGGCCTCAGGCGGGTGCCTTTGCTGTCGGCTCTGGGGAGCAAGTTAAGATTGAAGATGGTGGGATCTCCAGGCGGGATATCAGCGGGTGAGTCACCCAGTCGATTTTAACTGCCTACTTCGCCTGGTTTCAGCCTTGTGGGTAGGATTACAATCCATCCCATAATGGCAGTTTGACCGGGAAATATTAATCATCAATGTTTCTTCAAGAAACACAACTAATACAGCAATATGTATTTTGGCAAAGGAAACAGTGTAAACACAGCAGCGTTCAAGATCATTTAGACTGGCAATTTAGTATTTTAAATTAATTTTCAATAAATGCCAACTGACCCTTCCCGTCACAACGTGCAAGAAACAATGACTGATGAGACTAAAGAGTCTGCCGTGTGTTGTTGCCTCAGTCTATAGAAATGTCATTACTGACATTCTTGGTAAAAGTGACGGACACTTCTGAATTTCTGGTTCGTGAAAGATTCTTCACGACTGTTGAGACTGAAAAGTTGCTGAATTTAAGTGTGAGTTTTGTGTTCGTTTGAGGCAAATTCTGAACCAGCTTGTTTTGATAACAGAGGCAGGATATTAACGACATTGACTGTAGAATGTTACTGTGACAGGTGACATCATCAATCTCTCCCTATACCATAACTCACAGGGCCACGCTGCTAAGATTTATTTCAGTAGGAAGCATATGATTAACAATGGTAGTATTGCAGTCTATAAAAATGGTCTAAGGAATATTTGGAGTCTATACAGAAAATGATGCAAAGCTGATTTCCCTTATGAGCTGTCAACATTACATTCTATGGGCAAACTATCGTCTATATCGGCAAAATTAATCTCTCCATCTCATATGTACATATGCAGAAACTACAAATGTGCATTCTGTACTCTACACTTGGCTTGGTGTTGCTCTTGGAGGAATGAGTACATGAGCAAACTTTCTTCTTAGAAGTAATTAGGATTAGAGTTAATATTAGGCTGAATTTTAAATGAAATTAAATATTAGTAGATCTCCTGTGCCATTGCTGATGGATGGTCTGGGACCTGGGCTGGGAAGTGGAGAAGTTGGGTTGAGAATACAGCATTTTGAGGGGAGAGGAGCAGGTAGTCAAGGAATGCAATGCTGGGCCAAGGAGCAGAGCACTTGGGTGGACTGAGAGCTGAAGAAGACGTAGATCAGGACATGAACCCCAGTTTGAAGCAGGGAAGAATCAAGGTTGTTTCCCAGTTTTCTGCCAAGTGGGAATAGCCTGAGGCTTGAGCTCATATACGGGTACAGTAGTGTAATGGCTATGGTATTGGACTAATAATGCAGAGGATGTGAATTCGAATCCCACTGTGGCAGTTTGAGAATTGAATTCAGTTAAAAAGTCTGAAAATAAAAAGCTGATCTCAGTAAAGGTAATCATGAAGCGGTCATAAAAAAACGAATTGGTTCAATAATGTCGCTTAGGGAAGGAATCCTTTCATCCTTATGTGTGACTCCAGTCCCTCACCAGTATGGTTGACTCTAAACTGCCCTCTGAAGTGTTCTAGCAAGCCAATCAGTTTCATTGTCATGGCAACTAGGGATGGGTAATGAACGCCAACCTTACCAGCAGTGCCTGCATCCCGAGAATGAAAATAAACACAGGCATTCCTAAAGCTGTCAGGAATCAGAGCCCTTCCTGAGGTTGATGCCAGGATTGTAGGGCTTTTGGAGGCTGAGTGTTGGACTGAATGCCTTTCTGGTGCTGAGGCTGGGAGCAGAGGCCCCCCCGGGGCTGAGGGGAGCGTGGAGGCCTCCCCGGGGCTGAGGGGAGCGTGGAGGCCCCCCCGGGGCTGAGGGGAGTGTGGAGGCCTCCCCGGGGCTGAGGGGAGCGTGGAGGCCTCCCCGGGGCTGAGGGGAGCGTGGAGGCCTCCCCGGGGCTGAGGGGAGCGTGGAGGCCTCCCCGGGGCTGAGGGGAGTGTGGAGGCCCCCCCAGGGCTGAGGGGAGCGTGGAGAACTCCCTGAGGCTGAGGGGAGTGTGGAGGCCCCCCCGGGGCTGAGGGGAGCGTGGAGGCCCCCCCGGGGCTGAGGGGAGCGTGGAGGCCTCCCCGGGGCTGAGGGGAGTGTGGAGGCCTCCCCGGGGCTGAGGGGAGCGTGGAGGCCTCCCCGGGGCTGAGGGGAGCGTGGAGGCCTCCCCGGGGCTGAGGGGAGTGTGGAGGCCTCCCCGGGGCTGAGGGGAGCGTGGAGAACTCCCTGAGGCTGAGGGGAGTGTGGAGGCCCCCCCGGGGCTGAGGGGAGCGTGGAGGCCCCCCCGGGGCTGAGGGGAGCGTGGAGAACTCCCCGGGGCTGAGGGGAGCGTGGAGAACTCCCTGAGGCTGAGGGGAGTGTGGAGGCCCCCCCGGGGCTGAGGGGAGCGTGGAGGCCCCCCCGGGGCTGAGGGGAGCGTGGAGAACTCCCCGGGGCTGAGGGGAGTGTGGAGGCCCCCCCGGGGCTGAGGGGAGTGTGGAGAACTCCCTGAGGCTGAGGGGAGTGTGGAGGCCTCCCATAGAAGATAGGAGCAGGAGTAGGCCATTCGGCCCCTTGAGCCTGCTCTGCCATTCAATGAGAGCATGGCTGCTCATCCAAATTCAGTACCCTGTCCCTGCCTTCTCCCATATCCCTTGAACCCTTTAGCCTTAAGAAATATATCTAACTCCTTCTTGAATATATTTAATGAATTGGCCTCAACTGCCTTCTGTGGTAGAGAATTCCACAGGTTCACCACTCTCTGGGTGAAGAAATTCCTCCTCATCTCTGTCCTAAATGGCATACCCCTTATCCTTAGACTGTGACCCCTGGTTCTGGACTCCCCCGCCATCGGGAACATCCTTCCTGCATCTAGTCTGTCTAGTCCTGTTAGAATTTTATAAGTTTCAATGTGATCCCCTCTGATTCGTCTAAACTCCAGCGAGTATAAGCCCAATCGACCCAATCTGTCCTCATACGTCATACCTGCCATCCCAGGTATCAGTCTGGTGAATCTTCGCGGCACTCCTTCCATGGCAAGAACATCCTTCCTCAGATAACGCGACCAAAACTGCACACAATAATCAAGATGTGGTCTCACCAAGGCCCTGTACAACTGCAGCAAGACATCCTTGTTCCTGTACTCGAATCCTCTCGCTATGCAGGCTAACATACCATTTGCCTTCTTAACCGCCTGCTGCACCTGCATGCTTACCTTCAGCGACTGGTGCACAAGGACACCCAGGTCTCGTTGCACTTCCCCTTCTCCCAATCTATTGCCATTCAGATAATAATCTGCCTTCCTGTTTTTGCCACCAAAGTGGATAACCTTGCATTTATCCACATTATACTGCATCTGCCATGCTTCTGCCCAATCACCCAACCTGTCCAAATCGTAGTGGAGTTTCTCAGCATCCGCCTCACAGCACACACGCCCACCCAGCTTTGTGTCGTCTGCAAACTTGGAGATATTACATCTAGTTCCTCGTCCAGATCATTAATATATATTGTGAATAGCTGGGGTCGTAGGACTGATCCCTGCGGTACCCCACTGGTCACTGCCTTCCACTCAGAAAAAGACCTGTTTATTCCAACTCTTTGCTTCCTATCTGCCAACCAGTTCTTTATCCAAGTCAGTACCTTGCCCCCAATCCCATGTGCTTTAACTGTGCACGCTAATCTCTTATGCGGGGCCTTATCAAACACCTGCTGAAAGTCCAAATACACCACATCCACTGGTTCTTTCTTATCTATTCTACCAGTTACATCCTCCCCTCCCTGGGGCTGAGGGGGGAGTGGAGGCCCTGGGGCTGAGGGGGGAGTGGAGGGCTCCCTGGGGCTGAGGGGGGAGTGGAGGCCGCCCTGGGGCTGAGGGGGGAGTGGAGGCCGCCCTGGGGCTGAGGGGGGAGTGGAGGCCTCCCTGGGGCTGAGGGGGGAGTGGAGGCCTCCCTGGGGCTGAGGGGGGAGTGGAGGTCTCCCTGGGGCTGAGGGGGGAGTGGAGGCCACCCTGGGGCTGAGGGGGGAGTGGAGGCTGCTCTGGGGCTGAGGGGGGAGTGGAGGCCCTGGGGCTGAGGGGGGAGTGGAGGTCTCCCTGGGGCTGAGTGGGGAGTGGAGGCCGCCCTGGGGCTGAGGGGGGGAGTGGAGGCCGCCCTGGGGCTGAGGGGGGAGTGGAGGCCGCCCTGGGGCTGAGGGGGGATTGGAGGCCGCCCTGGGGCTGAGGGGGGAGTGGAGGCCGCCCTGGGGCTGAGGGGGGAGTGGAGGGCTCCCTGGGGCTGAGGGGGGAGTGGAGGCCTCCCTGGGGCTGAGGGGGGAGTGGAGGCCTCCCTGGGGCTGAGGGAGGAGTGGAGGCCCTGGGGCTGAGGGGGGAGTGGAGGTCTCCCTGGGGCTGAGGGGGGAGTGGAGGCCGCCCTGGGGCTGAGGGGGGAGTGGAGGCCGCTCTGGGGCTGAGGGGGGAGCGGAGGCCCTGGGGCTGAGTGGGGAGTGGAGGTCTCCCTGGGGCTGAGGGGGGAGTGGAGGCCGCCCTGGGGCTGAGGGGGGAGTGGAGGCCGCCCTGGGGCTGAGGGGGGATTGGAGGCCGCCCTGGGGCTGAGGGGGGATTGGAGGATTCCCTGGGGCTGAGGGGGGATTGGAGGCCGCCCTGCGGCTGAGGGGGGAGTGGAGGATTCCCTGGGGCTGAGGGGGGAGTGGAGACCTCCCTGGGGCTGAGGGGGGAGTGGAGGCCGCCCTGGGGATGAGGGGGGAGTGGAGGGCTCCCTGGGGCTGAGGGGGGAGTGGAGGTCTCCCTGGGGCTGAGGGGGGAGTGGAGGTCTCCCTGGGGCTGAGGGGGGAGTGGAGGCCCTGGGGCTGAGGGGGGAGTGGAGGCCGCCCTGGGACTGAGGGGGGAGTGGAGGCCGCCCTGGGACTGAGGGGGGAGTGGAGGCCCTGGGGCTGAGGGGGGAGTGGAGGCCGCCCTGGGGCTGAGGGGGGAGTGGAGGCCCTGGGGCTGAGGGGGGAGTGGAGGCCCTGGGGCTGAGGGGGAAGTGGAGGCCGCCCTGGGGCTGAGGGGGGATTGGAGGCCACCCTGGGGCTGAGGGGGGATTGGAGGCCCTGGGGCTGAGGGGGAAGTGGAGGCTGCCCTGGGGCTGAGGGGGAAGTGGAGGCCGCCCTGGGGCTGAGGGGGGAGTGGAGGATTCCCTGGGGCTGAGGTGGGAGTGGAGGCCGCCCTGGGGCTGAGGGGGGAGTGGAGGCCCTGGGGCTGAGGGGGGAGTGGAGGCCGCCCTGGGGCTGAGGGGGGAGTGGAGGCCGCCCTGGGGCTGAGTGGGGAGTGGAGGCCGCCCTGGGGCTGAGTGGGGAGTGGAGGCCACCCTGGGGCTGAGGGGGGAGTGGAGGCCCTGGGGCTGAGGGGGAAGTGGAGGCCGCCCTGGGGCTGAGGGGGAAGTGGAGGCCGCCCTGGGGCTGAGGGGGAAGTGGAGGCTGCCCTGGGGCTGAGGGGGGAGTGAAGGCCACCCTGGGGTTGCTGTTGAGAGCCAAGGCATTCTTGGGGCCTGAGGAATTCCTGGAGCTGAGGCTGTGAGAGTGGCAGGATCAGTTCTGTGCATCATATTGTTACTATTGTTGTTTATTTTATAATAAATGCCCTTGTATAAAGTTATATTCCTTTTCCAGTTGCTTTAGATTTAGTTCAGACGTTCATGCCTACTCTGTTTTCTTGATTTTATACAAAAAAAAAATCAGAGTTACCTTCAAGCATTCTCCAGTCCTAATAATGGCTTCCCTGGGTTTTAATGTGATCAGTTCTATCCAATTGCTGTGGGGCAGGTTGCTAGGATTACAAGCTACAAGTCCTAGTAAATGATCAATATTACAGTCAATCAAACAAAGTGTTATGCTGAAATATCGCGATGCTTACTAGACCCAAATGGGAGGCAAGCATAGACTCAGTAGCCTGTATTTTCCAATCCCTGTGGGTGTGTACAAGCGCATGCGCTGAAAACCGGCATTTCCGATCTGTCAAGAATGCTCTTGACAAATCCTCCACCTGCCCTGGAGAAGGGCCTCTGCGGGGGGGAGAGTTCCGCTTTCTGCAGAACCTCCGCCCGCTTAAATCACTTAAAAATCTTACGCCTGGTAAAAGCCTGCATAAGGCCTGCTTTTACCAGCATAAGAGTTTTAAAAAAGTTTTTAAAAACTTTTTTCACTCATTTATAATTTAAAATACTTTTAAAAAAAGGTAAGTTTATTTTTAGCTCCGTAAAAATATTACTTTTTTCAAAAAATTTAAGTTTTGTTTAAAATATTTAATTTAATGCAATTTTAACTCCTTTTAAAAACATGATGGTTTTTTAAATTTATTTAATGTTTTATTGTCTTTTTTCAGTGATCTCCATTCATACTTTTGAAAGGTCTATCTGGTCTATCTGTCAAAAGTATGAAGGGAGATTCCCTTCTCCCATTGGCTACCCATGGCTCACGTGATCCCAGGGACACTTGCGAACCGCCTGTGCCCCTGGGATACCTGGGTCTCTGTGCGCACGAACCAGGAGAGGCCCAGGAGCGGAAATGTCCGGACATCGGGAGCCCTCGGGTAAGGGCGTAGATTTTTTCCCGATAGTAGGCATCTGCACGCAGGAAGCCTCCGATCGGAAATTACAGGCCATTAGGCAAGGTGCTTACACAGAGTGGCATCAGTGCAATCTGGGACTCCTAATCAACTACCCGAGCTCTTCACTCAGTTGACAATGTGATAATCATGGGAAGACTCGCAAACTCACATCCCAAGTGCCTGAAAGACGGGCCTGCCTCTCAGAGGGAGGTATTGTTGAGAGGTTTCAAACACAGTAAAAAGAAGCAATTGTACAGATAAGTTTGATGATTTTGTTGTGAATAATGTAATTTTTTGTGCGGTATGGATTTTCCACTTTGGTGTAATGTTACAGAAATCCAAACCAGGCACCTTTGTGTCCATCCCCAGCCTCTGCTCGTGTTCCTGCCAATGTTTAGGAACCAGGCCAGGAATTAGTCAGGGAGTCCGCCTGAGAGCCAACAGACACTGTCTGTGGCAGGCAATGGTCACTGCCCTCTGTGCTGACCCTGAACAAATTCCTTTTTCACAAATCCTCCCAATCATGTTGGGCCGTGTAATGATTTGCCCTGCAATTGATTGCATAGCCTGCAGCAGCCTTTTCAGTTTTTAGATGCCCTTAGACGACATCTGCCTATAGTTGGGTGGATGTATTTTACGTCCTCCATCATTTCTGTTGGCAATTCACAGAAATGGTAAAGTGAGTGAGGAACCATTGAAACAGGTGCTGAAGAATTACCTTCCCCTATCCACGGCAGTTCCTCAGAGGAGCTGGAAAATGGTCCTTCTTGTTCTTACTTCATGTCCTCGGTTTATTGGCAAGCTGAAAGGAACTCGAATAATGATTTCATTCATTTCCCTTCTCCTTGCTAGTTGTTTAATTGTTAACTGCTTCCTGGTTTGATCATTAATACTTCTTAATTGCTAGTTTTCATATCCAATTGCTCATTGTTCATTCGTAGATTCCTTACCTGTTGGGTTGTGACTTGATGCTACTTTATAAATATGACAATTGAGCCAATGCTCATATTTAAATATACAAGATATAGAGAAGAAAGACTTGCATGTCTACAGAACCTTTCACGACCACCAGACGTCTCAAAGCGCTTCACAGCCAATGAAGTACTTTTGAAGTGTAGTCACTGTTGTAATGTGGAAAACGCGGCCGCCAATCTGCGCACAGCAAGCTCCCACAAACAGCAATGTGATAATGACCAAATAATCTGTTTTAGTGATGTTGATTGAGGGATAAATATTGGCCACGACACCGGGGAGAACTCCCCTGCTCTTCTTTGAAATAGTGCCATAGGATCTTTTACGTCCACCTGAGAGAGCAGATGGGGCCTCAGTTTAACGTCTCACCCGAAAGACGGCACCTCTGACAGTGCAGCACTCCCTCAGTACTGCACTGGGAGTGTCAGCCTAGAGTCTTGTGCTCAAGTGCCTGGAGTGGAACTGTGAACCCACAACTTTCTAACTCAGAGGCGAGTGTGCTACCACCTGAGCCACAGGTGACACTGTATCAATAAATGGTCCATGGACCATGTACAGCAGGCACCTCAAAGCACTGGAAAGGTACCACCAATGCTGCCTCCACAAGATCCTGTAAATCCATTGGCAGGATAGGCGCATCAATGTCAGTGTTCTCGCTCAGGCCAACATCCCAGCATCGAAGCTTTGACCACGCTCGATCAGCTCCGATGGACGGGTCACATCGTCCGCATGCCCGATACGAGACTCCCAAAACAAGCGCTCTACTCGGAGCTTCGACACAGCAGGAGAGCCCCAGGTGGGCAGAGGAAACGCTTCAAGGACACCCTCAAAGCCTCCTTGAAAAAGTGTAACATCCCCACCGACACCTGGGAATCCCTGGCCCAAGACCGCACAAAGTGGAGGAGAAGCATCCGGGAAGGCGCCGAACACCTCGAGTCTCTTCGCCGAGAGCAAGCAGAAGCCAAGCGCAAACAGCGCAAGGAGCGCACGTCAACCCAAGCACCCCACCCACCCGCCCCTTCAACCACCGTCTGCCCCACCTGCGACAGAGACTGTAGGTCCTCCATTGGACTCATCAGTCACCTGAGAACTCATTTTTAATGTGGAAGCAAGTCATCCTCGGTTCCGAGGGACTGCCTAAGAAGAAGAAAGATTTATAAATATATATATATATTTAAAAAGCAATTACAACAGTTGCTGGTCTCTTGTGACAGCAGTGCAGATCTTCAAGAGTGGGACTGGGATAAGCATTAGTCCAGTGAGGCAGGGCATCGATCTCTAATTCCACCCTCCTATCGCATTGGTTTACTAATATTGCTTATAGGCTTTGCCAGCTCTATCGCCTTCTCCAACCTCCTGAACACCACTGTCTTTTTGCAGTCTTTGATTCCAAGCCCCTTACCCTCTCATCTTGCACTGAAACTGACTGCCTACATCATCTCAAACTTCCCACTTTGCATCACTCTGCATTATCCACTCACTTCATCTCTTACCCAACATTAAAAGAAATGGTGGAGGTTGAAAGATTACTTGGCCTGTCAACTCTAGCCCTTCCGTAGATTATGTTCACGATTCCATGATTCATTTTCTCGTCTGTTTAAACTCTTTCTCTCTTCTTGACAATTTCTTAGTGGAATTTCTTTTATCCTCTTTTATACTGAACACCTCCATACATAACTAATTCCAATGATTTAAGCTCTTCTCAGCATCACTCACCTTAAGGAAAAATATCTATTCAATGTTGGTGATATTTGACCAGGTCCTTCCATTTTTCCCTCATGGCAGAAGCTTTGACTTGACTCCAGCCGCCTGGCACTAGCTTCAGCACAGAGACTCTCCACGCTGCGATTTACCTCCTCGGTCTTTCTGTCCAGTGATGGAGTGTGGTCCTGATTAGTAAGTTGACTACAGGCAATTTTTGTTTGATGTCTGTTCAAACCTTTCCTGTCCTTACAGCAACCTCTACACATTTTGCACTTCAGAGTCTCCTCCACATCCTCTGTCAATGCAGGGCTAATTAGTAGGGTGGCTACAACTCTTTGTTATTTGATGAATATTTAAAACCTTGCTACTCTTAAAGCGGCCTGCACATGCTTCACAAGCATACAAATCTATACTGACGTTACCTGCAAAGAAAGGAAGATAGGCATATTTAAATGCACGTAGATATACCTGCTGGAATTATTGTAGCAGGTTTTCAGTAGTCAATAACTGCCACCAGATGATTGATTTGAGAATTTCTGAGATTATAGGGACAGTAGAGATTGAGCTGGCAAAATACTTTACAGGACACACGATGCCTGTGCTGCTAAAGTTGCGGGGAATGGGGAGGGGGTGCGGGGTGTCAGGGGGAGTGCGGGGGTGCGGGAAGTATGGGAGGAGAGGTTGTGAGGAGTCGGGTGAAGGGTGCGGGGTGTGGGGAGGTGGTGGGTGGGGAGTGGGGAGGGAGGTGTGGGGAGTGGGGAGGGGTGCAGGGAATGGGGAGGAAGGTGCGGGGTGTGGGGAGGTGGTGTGCGGGGGATGGGGAGTGGGGAGGGGGGTGTGGGGAGGGGTGCAGGGAATTGGGAGGAGGGTGCGGGGTGTGGAGAGGAGGGTGCGGGGTGTGGGGAGCTGGTCCGTGGGGAGTGGGGAGGAGGGTGCGGGGGTGGGGAGGACGGTGCGGGGGTGGGGAGGTGGTCCGTGGGGGGTGGGGAGTGGGGAGGAGGGTGCAGGGTATGGGGAGGTGGTGTGCGGGGGGTGGGAGGTGTGGGGAATGGGGAGGTGACCCGTGGGGAGTGGGGAGGGGGGTGCGAGGAATGGGGAGGTGGTCTGTGGGGGGTGGGGAGTGGGGAGGAGGGTGCGGGGAGTGGGGAGGAGGGTGCGGGGAGCAGTGGTGGAGAGAAGGCTCTGTGGCAGACAGCTAGCTAGCATTGAATAGAGAAGTTGTGGGGATGGATATTGTCCAGTTTCATTTGATTACCATTAAGAATGACTATTTATGCAGAGCTTTCCCTTAGGACATTAAATAAGGATATGTACAGATTTGGGTCATGTGATTACTCCTTACATAGAAATGTGTGGAACCATGATCATAGAATTCTTCCCTTTTGAAAGTTACTATTGAATCTGCTTCCACCGCCCTTTCAGGCAGCGTGTTCCCGATCACAACAACTCATTGCATTAAAAAAAATTCTCCTCCTCTCCCCTCTGGTTCTTTTGCCAATGATCTTAAATCTTTAAGGTTCCCTTTAATTCGGCTGTTTTCAAGGCTGAAGAGACTGAATTGTTTGAACACTTTTTCATAACTCGATTCTCGGCTTGAAGGAATCAGTCTTGTGGGCCCTTCTCTACATCACTTTCACAGCTTGGGTGTTCCCTTGTGCTTCAGTGACTAGAACTAAATGCAGTATTCAGCCAGTGATCTGACTAGAGCAGTGTACAACTTCAGCATGATGGCCTCAGATTTGTAGTCTCGTGATTTAACAGCAGAGCGCAACATTCTGTTTGTTTAATTGATTGCGGCTTGACCATGACTGGACATATTAAGTGTTCATACAGAAAGAAAAAAGACTTGCATTTCTATTGTGCCTTTCACGACCATCAGACATCTCAAAGCGCTTTACAGCCAATGAAGTACTTTTTGAAGCGTAGTCACTGTTGTAATGTGGAAAACGCGACAGCCAATTTGCGCACAGCAAGCTCCCACAAACAGCAATGTGATAAAGACCAGATCATCTGTTTTAGTGATGTTGATTGAGGGATAAATATTGGCCCCAGGACACCGGGGAGAACTCCCCTGCTCTTCTTCGAAATAGTGCCGTGGGATCTTTTACATCCACCTGAGAGAGCAGACGGGGCCTCGGTCTAACGTCTCATCGAAGAATGAGAGGGGATCTCATTGAAACTTATAAAATTCTAAAAGGACTGGACAGACTAGATGCTGGAAGGATGTTCCCATAGCGGGGAGTCCAGAACCAGGGGTCACAGTCTAAGGATAAGGGGTAAGCCATTTAGGACTGAGATGAGGAGGAATTTCTTCACCCAGAGAGTGGTGAACCTGTGGAATTCTCTACCACAGAAGGCCGGAGAGGCCAATTCATTAAATATATTCAAGAAGGAGTTAGATATATTTCTTAAGGCTAAAGGGATCAAGGGATATGGGGAGAAAGCAGAGACCGGGTACTGAATTTGGATGATCAGCCATGATCTCATTGAATGGCGGAGCAGGCTCGAGGGGCCGAGTGGCCTCCTCCTGCTCCTATCTTCTATGTTTCTGTTTCATCCGAAAGACAGCATCTCCAACAGTGCAGCACTCCCTCAGCACTGCACCGGGAGTGTCAGTTTGGACTTTTGTGCTCAAGTCTCTGTGACTTGAACCCACAACCTTATGACTCAGAGGCGAGTGTGCTACCCACTGAGCCACAGGAGTCACAGACGAAGGCCATTTGGCCCATCGTGCCTGTGCCGGCTCTTTGAAAGAGCTCTCCAATTTGTCCCGCTCCCCTTTCCCCGGAGCCCTGTAAATTTCTCCTTTTCAAGTATTTATCCAATTCCCTTTGGAAAGTTACTATTGAATCTTCTTCCACCGCCCTTTCAGGCAGCGAGCCTGCTATCATTCCCCAGTACCTTGCAGCCTCTACCCTAGACTGTTGAACATTGAGTAAGTATTCCTCCATCATTTCTTGGAATGTGTAATACCTTACATTATCTCTATTGAATTTCATCTACCAATAGATCAGTCAGAGTTCCTGATAGGCTCGACTGTAAGCGGCCTGTGGAATTGGTTGAATGATTGTTCTGTGTTTTCTTATATTCTGGGCTGCACCAATGTTCGTTCTAATAGACTCTATAAGAAACCAAATCATCAGATGTCCACTGATACAAGATTTACATTTCTGTTGAATTTGCAGTATAAATGATAGCAACCAGGTCAATATTAAAGTGGAGATTGTTCATTTAGATTGCATTTTTGAGTTATTATGTCACTTTTTCCCTCAGATTTGTTCTGGTCTATAAAATAAGTAACTTGCATTATGCGGGAATAAATAAATCTCTTTGGAGACTCAAACTGAAGCTCAAAATCAGCCCATGTGTTTAATATCACTTAGCCCAAGGATTGATTAGACACAGCCCTAAATATAAAACTGGAGGGTCGGGTTTGGGCTGGAACAAGTCATCCTGACATTAAATGAATGCAGCCTGAGTGGGTATGACATCATAAGTACCTAAACTACTGTTACCGCTCCGTAACGCCATTATACCACACAGTGGGGTGACAGTGAAACCAAAATTCATGGCTATCAATCAATGAACATTCCTTCAGACCAGAAGCCCATGTGCAAAGTACAGTAGAAGGGCCTTAAATGCAGAACTAGGTCAGAAATTAAGATTTCATTCTTGTTGTGTATGTAATATGTGTGCTACTTTGAACCTATGGACAGGACTGCACTACTTGTTGGGCGTAGTGATACGCAGTACCACTCCTGGCCATAGGGGTTATAAATAGTACTGTGGGTACTGATCCCCCTCAGTTCCCGCCTGTGGGCATGAAGTAAAGACCTATGTATAGTCCCTACCTCCAACCAGTAAAGACCTGTTTGAGTTATACGTTTAAGTCTTTGTGTTAATTGTTCAATACAATACACATACTTAACACTGGCGACGAGTCGGTTCGAACCCTGCGGCAGTTATTCCACAGCGGCTTCGTCCAAAGACAGGACGTTGAAGAGAGGTTCCAATCCTCAACACCCCACTGAAAACTGAAGGGCAGCAGAAATCCTGACAGCTTCCAGCGACTGGAAGCGACAGGCATTAGGACCCTGAAGCCTCCATCAACGACTGAAAACGGGAGGACAGAAGACATCCTGCAGCTTTTTCAACCTCGGTGGTGGGTAAGCCAAGCAGCGTTGGCTGCAAAGACAGGGCTGGGGGAAGTCGGAGGTAGAAGGGCAATCGATCGAAATCCCTGATAAGGGCCGCACTCGGGCTGGAAGGCGCAGCGTCGGCAGACACTGAGGGCGCGAGCGGGTAAGCCAGAGCCCGGGAGGGAGCGAGCAAGAGCCACCGAGCGGGTGAGCCAGAGGCCGGGAGCCGCTTCAAGCGGGAGGCGCTTAGCGGGCCAGCGATCGCACCGGTGATAAGGGCTGAGAACCGTTTCGGGCGGGCGGCGCACCAGCGATCGCACAGGAGATAAGAGCCGCAGTCGGGCTGAAAGTCAGCGACGAGAAGCGCGGGAAAACCGCCATTGAAGTGGGCGGGGAGAGCGAGAAGTGCGGGAAAGCCGCCATTTTTCGCGGGAAAACCGCTGGGGAAGAAGGCAGAAGCGGGAAAACCGCCATTTTGTGGGCGGAGGACGACGGCAAGAGCGGGAAGCCGCCATCTTGGATAACAGTAAAAAAAAAAATCTGAGAAATTGCAAATCTGATAAAGTACTACAATGCCTAAACACGGGAATATTAGCAACTTTGATAGTGACATCGAAGATTGGGCCATATATGTTGAACGAGTTAAAAATTATTGTAAGGCCAATAAAATTCGTGAGGCTGATAAAGCACTAACATTATTAAATTTAATGGGTGCGAAGACATACGGGCAATTGAAACACCTGTTATCACCAGATGAACCGGCGGATAAGACGTTCGATGAGATTGTTACTGTCCTGAAAGATCATCTAAACCCCACGCCGCTGATGCTAGCGGAACGATTTAAATTTTACGACAGAAGGCAGCTACAGCATGAAAGCAATGCTGAATATTTGCTGGAATTGTGTAAATTAGCGAAATATTGTCAGTTTGGAACGGGACTGACAGAGGCACTTCGAGACAAATTTGTGTGTGGTTTATTTAAACAGGATACACAAAAGCGACTGCTCGAGGAGAATGAGCTGACGCTTGAGAAGGCGGTCACTATGGCAGCAGCACACGAAGCCGCAGCGAGAGGCACGGCAGTAATGCAGCTACGGTCACCGGAGCTCAGTGCACACAAATTGGGTGTGAGTTCTGGCAAATGTTATCGTTGTGGAAAGACAACGCATGATCAGAACCAGTGTTGGTTTAAAAACCAAGAATGTAGAACTTGTGGTAGGCTTGGACATATAGCTAGAGTATGCAGGTCAGCGAAGAAGACCAGCAACAAGAAGTCACCGCAAGGAAAATACGCAAAGGTACACAAGGTGGCCGAACAGGAGTCCAATTCAGACGCTAGCAGTAATGAACTGGCTAGCTTAAGCTGTAATGAACTGGCTAGCTTAAGAGTACTCAACGCTGGTAAGGGTGCAGACCTCCAGACAATTTGGGTCACTCTTCAGATAGAAGGAGTCCAAGTAAAACTGGAATTGGACACTGGATCGGCATTGACGGTCATAAATAAGAAAGATTACGGAAAGTTATTCCAACATATTCCCCTACAGGATACGGGGATTAGATTGAAAACATACACGGGGCAAAGAGTGTACCCCATCGGGAAAATAGAGGTTGCAGTGGTCCACAAGGGCGAAGACAGTCAAATAATGGACTTATATGTGATATCTGAAGGAGGTCCTCCACTACTAGGACGGGAGTGGATTAGGAAAATGAATATGGACTGGCATTTCCTACAAACAATAACGAGTGAGAACTCGGTGAAGATAGTCGGCCCAGATTCTGGAACGGATGATGGTAAGCCCAACTCAGGTGCAAAAGACAAAGTTTCAGCACAGAATTCCACTGAGCAACAACAACATAGTTTAACTGTGGATTCTGAGTCTGGCAAGTCTACTGATGTGCCCATTTCTGAGGGACACCGGGCTCGAACTCAACTCCATTTCAAACTACAACAGCAATTAGAACAAATGCTTCGCTGTTTTGAGCAAGAGTTGAATGCAACGAAAGAGTTCTTTGATATAGAGTTGGAGAATCTGGAAAGACAACAGAAGCAGCTGATGGAGAAAATGGAGCAGGAGCACACAAAACGTCTGGTGTCAGAGGAGTTAACGGTCAGCCAACTCCTGCATATGCTGAAGGACAGGACTCTGAAATGGGAAAAACTTGAACATGAACTTCAATATTCAAACGAAAGGGGTTCGGAGCTCTCAAAGGTTATTGGAAGAGCTGAGGTGGCAACACAGACTGAGATGACTGCAACAGAGCAGCCCTTGGATGCCAAAAGTACGCTGACTCACGTCAACGTAGAACAACAGACCGCTGAAACAGCTGCTCCGGTAGAGGGATTGCATAGTCCGATCAATCAATCTCCAAAGGAAGTTGAAGTATTAAAATCACAAATGAGGTCACTAGTAAACGACTTGCTGAAAGCCCAGAAAAAGCTGGATGCAGAGGTACACATGAAGAAGTCTCTTCAGGAAAGATGTCTGGATTTGGAACAAGAGCTGGCTAATGTCCAGCTGGGTATGGAGGAAATAGACGACCCTCTCACTGGTCTAGCTCAGGACGACACCGAATATTACGATGTCCTGTCCTGCCCAGCTTGTAACTTCGACTCCCAAAGTGCAGAAATCATGGAGGAGCACCAAAAGTCTACGGAACATCGGGAGAAGCTGGCTCTACGACGGAAACAGGAGGAAGAGAAGGAGGAACTGCGCATGCAGCTGGCAGCTGTGGCAGCTGACAATGGAGCCCAGAGAGTCTCCAAGAAGCAGAAAAGGAAAAGTAAAAACAGAAGATGACCCATCTGAACCATTATCACCTCTACCAGATCACACACGTGGTCCCTCCGAACGGAGCCAATTCAGTTCGGAAGTTCAAACTGTTAAATCCATGGAAGGACTATTGAATGAGTCACTCCAGCAACGTGAACCGACTACACCACAGAGATTGAATCTGTGAACTGTTTTCCGCAGAGACTGAATCTGTGATCTGTTTTGACATGAAGTTATCTATGTATCTATGTTATTCTGTTATGTAAACCTGAAGTTATATATGTATATATGTTATTACGTTATGTTAAATGGGGAGATGACTGTAAAGCTAGGAAGGGAGGAATGTTGTGTATGTAATATGTGTGCTACTTTGAACCTATGGACAGGACTGCACTACTTGTTGGGCGTAGTGATACGCAGTACCACTCCTGGCCATAGGGGTATAAATAGTACTGTGGGTACTGATCCCCCTCAGTTCCCGCCTGTGGGCATGAAGTAAAGACCTATGTATAGTCCCTACCTCCAACCAGTAAAGACCTGTTTGAGTTATACGTTTAAGTCTTTGTGTTAATTGTTCAATACAATACACATACTTAACAATTCTGGCCAATGAGCTGAAGAAACCTCATGGTTAGAGATTAAAACGTTGAAGGATATCTTTACAGCACTGTTAAGAACTAAGTGAAAAACTAAGATGTAAATTTGATGATTTAGTCCCCATGGCAGCAGTATCACATGACATGTATATCAGAAACTGAGACACATGGGAAATTAATATTAATGGAGAGAAATTCATATTTCATATGGGTCACAAATCGGGCAAACTGACCTCTGCTCAAATTACTGTTCTGCACACTTGTCATTTGCCAAATGTGCTAAATCATAAAATTCACCCTAAATTACAAATATTATTTTCACTGAGCTCTTTCGCACTGTGTAATGTATATCTAGATAATAAAGTTTTGCATCTGTCACATTTCAGCTGTCTAATGTACCAGGTTTGAAGAATTATCTGATCCAGACTATGCACGGGAGAAATTCAGCTCCCAGCCCCGTCCACCGCGATGTTCTTTGTCTTCACCTGGTCTGTTCCCAATAACTCACGATTCTGAGTCTCATCTTATTGAGCAAAAAGCACTGATGCTTGTACTTGTCAACCTTCATACGGCACCTTTCGATTAGATAATTCTTCTCGTGATGTGCAATTGCAGATAAGACCCT
The DNA here is from genome assembly GCF_052327205.1 of Somniosus microcephalus. Classification (NCBI taxonomy): domain Eukaryota; kingdom Metazoa; phylum Chordata; class Chondrichthyes; order Squaliformes; family Somniosidae; genus Somniosus; species Somniosus microcephalus. Next base: position 91,794,014 of record NC_141003.1, read on the forward strand.
AAAATTGGCATTTAAATGGTAATTTTTTTCTGATGAACGCAAACTCATTTTAAAAGTATCCCCCTTAAATAAATAGGAAAGTAGAAATGAGTTACCTGAGTCTAGGATAAAAATAAAAACAGAAAATGCTGGAAATACTCAGCAGGTCAGGCAGCATCTGTGGAGAGAGAAACAGAGTTAACGTTTCAGCTCGATGACCCTTTGCTTTTGTATTACCTAAGTCTAGGGGTTGCTGGTGTATGTCTCTGTATATATAGTGAGGGGACCACAGCGCAGAGTGGGGACCACAGCACGGTGCGGGGAATGCAGCACGGTGAGGGGACCACAGCGCAGAGTGGGGACCACAGCACGGTGCGGGGAATGCAGCGAGGGGAATGCAGCACGGTGAGGGGAATGCAGCGCGGTGCGGGGAATGCAGCACGGTGAGGGGAATGCAGCACGGTGAGGGGAATGCAGCACGGTGAGGGGAATGCAGCGAGGTGCGGGGAATGCAGCGCGGTGAGGGGAATGCAGCACAGTGAGGGGAATGCAGCACGGTGAGGGGAATGCAGCACGGTGTGGGGAATGCAGCACGGTGAGGGGAATGCAGCACGGTGAGGGGAATGCAGCACAGCGAGGGGAATGCAGCACGGTGCGGGGAATGCAGCACGGTGTGGGGAATGCAGCACGGTGAGGGGAATGCAGCACGGTGAGGGGAATGCAGCACGTTGAGGGGAATGCAGCACGGTGAGGGGAATGCAGCACGGTGTGGGGAATGCAGCACGGTGCGGGGAATGCAGCACGGTGTGGGGAATGCAGCACGGTGCGGGGAATGCAGCACGGTGTGGGGAATGCAGCACGGTGAGGGGAATGCAGCACGGTGAGGGGAATGCAGCACGTTGAGGGGAATGCAGCACGGTGAGGGGAATGCAGCACGGTGAGGGGAATGCAGCACGGTGAGGGGAATGCAGCACGGTGTGGGGAATGCAGCACGGTGAGGGGAATGCAGCACGTTGAGGGGAATGCAGCACGGTGAGGGGAATGCAGCACGGTGAGGGGAATGCAGCATGGTGTGGGGAATGCAGCATGGTGAGGGGAATGCAGCACGTTGAGGGGAATGCAGCATGGTGAGGGGAATGCAGCACGGTGAGGGGAATGCAGCACAGTGAGGGGAATGCAGCACGGTGAGGGGAATGCAGCACGGTGAGGGGAATGCAGCACGGTGAGGGGAATGCAGCACGGTGTGGGGAATGCAGCACGGTGTGGGGAATGCAGCACGGTGTGGGGAATGCAGCACGGTGCGGGGAATGCAGCACGGTGTGGGGAATGCAGCACGGTGTGGGGAATGCAGCACGGTGAGGGGAATGCAGCAAGGTGTGGGGAATGCAGCACGGTGAGGGGAATGCAGCACGGTGAGGGGAATGCAGCACGGTGAGGGGAATGCAGCACGGTGCGGGGAATGCAGCACGGTGAGCGGAATGCAGCACGGTGTGGGGAATGCAGCACGGTGAGGGGAATGCAGCACGGTGTGGGGAATGCAGCACGGTGAGGGGAATGCAGCACGGTGAGGGGAATGCAGCACGGTGTGGGGAATGCAGCACGGTGTGGGGAATGCAGCACGGTGTGGGGAATGCAGCACGGTGAGTGGAATGCAGCACAGCGAGGGGAATGCAGCACGGTGAGGGGAATGCAGCACGGTGAGGGGAATGCAGCACAGCGAGGGGAATGCAGCACGGTGAGGGGAATGCAGCACGGTGAGGGGAATGCAGCACGGTGTGGGGAATGCAGCACGGTGAGGGGAATGCAGCACGTTGAGGGGAATGCAGCACGGTGAGGGGAATGCAGCACGGTGAGGGGAATGCAGCACGGTGTGGGGAATGCAGCACGGTGAGGGGAATGCAGCACGGTGAGGGGAATGCAGCACAGTGAGGGGAATGCAGCACAGCGAGGGGAATGCAGCACGGTGAGGGGAATGCAGCACGGTGAGGGGAATGCAGCACAGCGAGGGGAATGCAGCACGGTGAGGGGAATGCAGCACAGTGAGGGGAATGCAGCACAGCGAGGGGAATGCAGCACGGTGAGGGGAATGCAGCACGGTGAGGGGAATGCAGCACGGCGAGGGGAATGCAGCACGGTGCGGGGAATGCAGCACGGTGAGGGGAATGCAGCACGGTGAGGGGAATGCAGCACGGTGTGGGGAATGCAGCACGTTGAGGGGAATGCAGCACGGTGTGGGGAATGCAGCACGGTGAGGGGAATGCAGCACGGTGAGGTGAATGCAGCACGGTGTGGGGAATGCAGCACGGTGAGGGGAATGCAGCACGGTGAGGGGAATGCAGCACGGTGAGGGGAATGCAGCACGGTGTGGGGAATGCAGCACGTTGAGGGGAATGCAGCACGGTGTGGGGAATGCAGCACGGTGAGGGGAATGCAGCACGGTGAGGGGAATGCAGCACGGTGAGGGGAATGCAGCACGGTGCGGGGAATGCAGCACGGTGAGGGGAATGCAGCGCGGCGAGGGGAATGCAGCACGGCGAGGGGAATGCAGCACGGTGCGGGGAATGCAGCACGGTGAGGGGAATGCAGCATGGTGTGGGGAATGCAGCACGGTGTGGGGAATGCAGCACGGTGTGGGGAATGCAGCATGGTGTGGGGAATGCAGCACGGTGAGGGGAATGCAGCACGGTGCGGGGAATGCAGCATGGTGAGGGGAATGCAGCACAGTGAGGGGAATGCAGCATGGTGAGGGGAATGCAGCACGGTGAGGGGAATGCAGCACGGTGTGGGGAATGCAGCACGGTGAGGGGAATGCAGCACGGTGAGGGGAATGCAGCACGGTGTGGGGAATGCAGCACGGTGAGGGGAATGCAGCACGGTGTGGGGAATGCAGCACGGTGAGGGGAATGCAGCACGGTGAGGGGAATGCAGCACGGTGAGGGGAATGCAGCACGGTGCGGGGAATGCAGCACGGTGAGCGGAATGCAGCACGGTGTGGGGAATGCAGCACGGTGAGGGGAATGCAGCACGGTGTGGGGAATGCAGCACGGTGAGGGGACTGCAGCACGGTGAGGGGAATGCAGCACGGTGTGGGGAATGCAGCACGGTGTGGGGAATGCAGCACGGTGTGGGGAATGCAGCACGGTGAGGGGAATGCAGCACGGTGTGGGGAATGCAGCACGGTGTGGGGAATGCAGCACGGTGAGGGGAATGCAGCACGGTGAGGGGAATGCAGCACGGTGTGGGGAATGCAGCACGGTGAGGGGAATGCAGCACGGTGAGGGGAATGCAGCACGGTGTGGGGAATGCAGCATGGTGAGGGGAATGCAGCACGGTGTGGGGAATGCAGCACGGTGAGGGGAATGCAGCACGGTGAGGGGAATGCAGCACGGTGAGGGGAATGCAGCACGGTGTGGGGAATGCAGCACGGTGAGGGGAATGCAGCACGTTGAGGGGAATGCAGCATGGTGAGGGGAATGCAGCACGGTGAGGGGAATGCAGCACGGTGAGGGGAATGCAGCACGGTGAGGGGAATGCAGCACGGTGTGGGGAATGCAGCACGGCGAGGGGAATGCAGCACGGTGAGGGGAATGCAGCACGGCGAGGGGAATGCAGCACGGTGCGGGGAATGCAGCACGGTGAGGGGAATGCAGCACAGCGAGGGGAATGCAGCACGGTGAGGGGAATGCAGCACGGCGAGGGGAATGCAGCACAGCGAGGGGAATGCAGCACGGCGAGGGGAATGCAGCACGGTGAGGGGAATGCAGCACGGTGAAGGGAATGCAGCACGGTGTGTGGAATGCAGCACGGTGAGGGGAATGCAGCACGTTGAGGGGAATGCAGCACGGTGAGGGGAATGCAGCACGGTGAGGGGAATGCAGCACGTTGAGGGGAATGCAGCATGGTGTGGGGAATGCAGCACGGCGAGGGGAATGCAGCACGGTGTGGGGAATGCAGCACAGTGAGGGGAATGCAGCACGGTGAGGGGAATGCAGCACAGTGAGGGGAATGCAGCACAGTGAGGGGAATGCAGCACAGTGAGTGGAATGCAGCACAGTGAGGGGAATGCAGCACGGTGAGGGGAATGCAGCACGGTGAGGGGAATGCAGCACGGTGAGGGGAATGCAGCACGGTGAGGGGAATGCAGCACCGTGAGGGGAATGCAGCAAGGTGCGGTGAGGGGAATGCAGCACGGTGTGGGGAATGCAGCACAGTGAGGGGAATGCAGCACAGTGAGGGGAATGCAGCACGGTGCGGGGAATGCAGCACGGTGTGGGGAATGCAGCACGGTGTGGGGAATGCAGCACGGTGTGGGGAATGCAGCACGGTGCGGGGAATGCAGCACGGTGAGGGGAATGCAGCACGGTGAGGGGAATGCAGCACGGTGAGGGGAAAGCAGCACGGTGTGCGGAATGCAGCACAGTGAGGGGAATGCAGCACAGTGAGGGGAATGCAGCACGGTGAGGGGAATGCAGCACGGTGAGGGGAATGCAGCACGGTGAGGGGAATGCAGCACGGTGAGGGGAATGCAGCACGGTGAGGGGAATGCAGCACAGTGAGGGGAATGCAGCACGGTGCGGGGAATGCAGCACAGTGAGGGGAATGCAGCACGGTGAGGGGAATGCAGCACGGTGAGGGGAATGCAGCACGGTGAGGGGAATGCAGCACGGTGTGGGGAATGCAGCACGGCGAGGGGAATGCAGCACGGTGAGGGGAATGCAGCACGGCGAGGGGAATGCAGCACGGTGCGGGGAATGCAGCACGGTGAGGGGAATGCAGCACAGCGAGGGGAATGCAGCACGGCGAGGGGAATGCAGCACGGCGAGGGGAATGCAGCACAGCGAGGGGAATGCAGCACGGTGAGGGGAATGCAGCACGGTGAGGGGAATGCAGCATGGTGAGGGGAATGCAGCACGGTGTGGGGAATGCAGCACGGTGAGGGGAATGCAGCACGTTGAGGGGAATGCAGCACGGTGAGGGGAATGCAGCACGGTGAGGGGAATGCAGCACGGTGTGGGGAATGCAGCACGGTGAGGGGAATGCAGCACGGTGAGGGGAATGCAGCACAGTGAGGGGAATGCAGCACGGCGAGGGGAATGCAGCACGGTGAGGGGAATGCAGCACGGTGAGGGGAATGCAGCACAGCGAGGGGAATGCAGCACGGTGAGGGGAATGCAGCACAGTGAGGGGAATGCAGCACAGCGAGGGGAATGCAGCACGGTGAGGGGAATGCAGCACGGTGAGGGGAATGCAGCACGGCGAGGGGAATGCAGCACGGTGCAGGGAATGCAGCACGGTGAGGGGAATGCAGCACGGTGAGGGGAATGCAGCACGGTGTGGGGAATGCAGCACGTTGAGGGGAATGCAGCACGGTGTGGGGAATGCAGCACGGCGAGGGGAATGCAGCACGGTGAGGGGAATGCAGCACGGTGAGGGGAATGCAGCACAGCGAGGGGAATGCAGCACGGTGAGGGGAATGCAGCACAGTGAGGGGAATGCAGCACAGCGAGGGGAATGCAGCACGGTGAGGGGAATGCAGCACGGTGAGGGGAATGCAGCACGGCGAGGGGAATGCAGCACGGTGCAGGGAATGCAGCACGGTGAGGGGAATGCAGCACGGTGAGGGGAATGCAGCACGGTGTGGGGAATGCAGCACGTTGAGGGGAATGCAGCACGGTGTGGGGAATGCAGCACGGTGAGGTGAATGCAGCACGGTGTGGGGAATGCAGCACGGTGAGGGGAATGCAGCACGGTGAGGGGAATGCAGCAGGGTGAGGGGAATGCAGCACGGTGTGGGGAATGCAGCACGGTGTGGGGAATGCAGCACGGTGAGGGGAATGCAGCACGGTGCGGGGAATGCAGCACGGCGAGGGGAATGCAGCACGGCGAGGGGAATGCAGCACGGTGAGGGGAATGCAGCACGGTGCGGGGAATGCAGCACGGTGCGGGGAATGCAGCACGGCGAGGGGAATGCAGCACGGCGAGGGGAATGCAGCACGGCGAGGGGAATGCAGCACGGTGCGGGGAATGCAGCACGGTGAGGGGAATGCAGCACGGTGAGGGGAATGCAGCACGGTGAGGGGAATGCAGCACGGTGAGGGGAATGCAGCACGGTGTGGGGAATGCAGCACGGTGTGGGGAATGCAGCACGGTGAGGGGAATGCAGCACGGTGCGGGGAATGCAGCACGGCGAGGGGAATGCAGCACGGCGAGGGGAATGCAGCACGGCGAGGGGAATGCAGCACGGTGAGGGGAATGCAGCACGGTGCGGGGAATGCAGCACGGTGAGGGGAATGCAGCACGGCGAGGGGAATGCAGCACGGCGAGGGGAATGCAGCACGGTGAGGGGAATGCAGCATGGTGTGGGGAATGCAGCACGGTGAGGGGAATGCAGCATGGTGTGGGGAATGCAGCACGGCGAGGGGAATGCAGCACGGTGTGGGGAATGCAGCACAGTGAGGGGAATGCAGCACGGTGAGGGGAATGCAGCACAGTGAGGGGAATGCAGCACAGTGAGGGGAATGCAGCACAGTGAGGGAATGCAGCACAGTGAGGGAATGCAGCACAGTGAGGGGAATGCAGCACGGTGAGGGGAATGCAGCACGGTGAGGGGAATGCAGCACGGTGAGGGGAATGCAGCACGGTGAGGGGAATGCAGCACGGTGCGGTGAGGGGAATGCAGCACGGTGTGGGGAATGCAGCACGGTGAGGGGAATGCAGCACGGTGTGGGGAATGCAGCACAGTGAGGGGAATGCAGCACGGTGAGGGGAATGCAGCACAGTGAGGGGAATGCAGCACAGTGAGGGGAATGCAGCACAGTGAGGGGAATGCAGCACAGTGAGGGGAATGCAGCACAGTGAGGGGAATGCAGCACAGTGAGGGGAATGCAGCACGGTGAGTGGAATGCAGCACGGTGAGGGGAATGCAGCACGGCGAGGGGAATGCAGCACGGTGTGGGGAATGCAGCACAGTGAGGGGAATGCAGCACGGTGAGGGGAATGCAGCACAGTGAGGGGAATGCAGCACAGTGAGGGGAATGCAGCACAGTGAGGGGAATGCAGCACAGTGAGGGGAATGCAGCACGGTGTGGGGAATGCAGCACGGTGAGGGGAATGCAGCACGGTGAGGGGAATGCAGCACGGTGCGGTGAGGGGAATGCAGCACGGTGTGGGGAATGCAGCACAGTGAGGGGAATGCAGCACAGTGAGGGGAATGCAGCACGGTGCGGGGAATGCAGCACGGTGTGGGGAATGCAGCACGGTGTGGGGAATGCAGCACGGTGTGGGGAATGCAGCACGGTGCGGGGAATGCAGCACGGTGAGGGGAATGCAGCACGGTGAGGGGAATGCAGCACGGTGAGGGGAATGCAGCACGGTGTGGGGAATGCAGCACGGTGAGGGGAATGCAGCACGGTGAGGGGAATGCAGCACGGTGAGGGGAATGCAGCACGGTGAGGGGAATGCAGCACGGTGAGGGGAATGCAGCACGGTGAGGGGAATGCAGCACAGTGAGGGGAATGCAGCACGGTGCGGGGAATGCAGCACAGTGAGGGGAATGCAGCACAGTGAGGGGAATGCAGCACGGTGCGGGGAATGCAGCACGGTGTGGGGAATGCAGCACGGTGTGGGGAATGCAGCACGGTGTGGGGAATGCAGCACGGTGCGGGGAATGCAGCACGGTGAGGGGAATGCAGCACGGTGAGGGGAATGCAGCACGGTGAGGGGAATGCAGCACGGTGTGGGGAATGCAGCACGGTGCGGGGAATGCAGCACGGTGAGGGGAATGCAGCGCGGTGCGGGGAATGCAGCACGGTGTGGGGAATGCAGCACGGTGTGGGGAATGCAGCACGGTGAGGGGAATGCAGCACGGTGAGGGGAATGCAGCACGGTGTGGGGAATGCAGCGCGGTGAGGGGAATGCAGCACGGTGTGGGGAATGCAGCACGGTGAGGGGAATGCAGCACGGTGTGGGGAATGCAGCACGGTGAGGGGAATGCAGCACGGTGTGGGGAATGCAGCACGGTGAGGGGAATGCAGCACGGTGCGGGGAATGCAGCACGGTGTGGGGAATGCAGCACGGTGAGGGGAATGCAGCACGGTGAGGGGAATGCAGCACGGTGAGGGGAATGCAGCACGGTGCGGGGAATGCAGCACGGTGTGGGGAATGCAGCACGGTGAGGGGAATGCAGCACGGTGTGGGGAATGCAGCGAGGGGAATGCAGCACGGTGAGGGGAATGCAGCACGGTGAGGGGAATGCAGCACGGTGCGGGGAATGCTGCACGGTGTGGGGAATGCAGCACGGTGAGGGGAATGCAGCGCGGTGCGGGGAATGCAGCACGGTGTGGGGAATGCAGCACGGTGTGGGGAATGCAGCACGGTGAGGGGAATGCAGCGCGGTGCGGGGAATGCAGCACGGTGTGGGGAATGCAGCACGGTGAGGGGAATGCAGCACGGTGAGGGGAATGCAGCACGGTGTGGGGAATGCAGCACAGTGAGGGGAATGCAGCACGGTGAGGGGAATGCAGCACAGTGAGGGGAATGCAGCACGGTGAGGGGAATGCAGCACGGTGAGGGGAATGCAGCACGGTGCGGGGAATGCAGCACGGTGTGGGGAATGCAGCACGGTGAGGGGAATGCAGCACGGTGTGGGGAATGCAGCACAGTGAGGGGAATGCAGCACAGTGAGGGGAATGCAGCACGGTGTGGGGAATGCAGCACGGTGTGGGGAATGCAGCACGGTGCGGGGAATGCAGCGAGGGGAATGCAGCACGGTGAGGGGAATGCAGCACGGTGAGGGGAATGCAGCACGGTGCGGGGAATGCAGCACGGTGTGGGGAATGCAGCACAGTGAGGGGAATGCAGCACGGTGAGGGGAATGCAGCACAGTGAGGGGAATGCAGCACGGTGAGGGGAATGCAGCACGGTGAGGGGAATGCAGCACGGTGCGGGGAATGCAGCACGGTGTGGGGAATGCAGCATGGTGAGGGGAATGCAGCACGGTGAGGGGAATGCAGCACAGTGAGGGGAATGCAGCACGGTGAGGGGAATGCAGCACGGTGAGGGGAATGCAGCACGGTGCGGGGAATGCAGCACGGTGTGGGGAATGCAGCACGGTGAGGGGAATGCAGCACGGTGTGGGGAATGCAGCACAGTGAGGGGAATGCAGCACAGTGAGGGGAATGCAGCACGGTGTGGGGAATGCAGCACGGTGAGGGGAATGCAGCACGATGTGGGGAATGCAGCACGGTGTGGGGAATGCAGCACGGTGAGGGGAATGCAGCTCGGTGAGGGGAATGCAGCACGGTGTGGGGAATGCAGCACGGTGAGGGGAATGCAGCACGGTGAGGGGAATGCAGCACAGCGAGGGGAATGCAGCGAGGGGAATGCAGCACGGTGAGGGGAATGCAGCGAGGGGAATGCAGCACGGTGCGGGGAATGCAGCACGGTGCGGGGAATGCAGCGCGGCGAGGGGAATGCAGCGCGGCGAGGGGAATGCAGCACGGTGAGGGGAATGCAGCACGGTGTGGGGAATGCAGCACGGTGAGGGGAATGCAGCACGGTGAGGGGAATGCAGCACGGTGAGGGGAATGCAGCGAGGGGAATGTAGCACGGTGCGGGGAATGCAGCGCGGCGAGGGGAATGCAGCGCGGCGAGGGGAATGCAGCACGGTGCGGGGAATGCAGCACGGTGCGGGGAATGCAGCGCGGCGAGGGGAATGCAGCACAGTGAGGGGAATGCAGCGTGGCGAGGCGAGGGGAATGCAGCACGGTGAGGGGAATGCAGCGTGGCGAGGCGAGGGGAATGCATGTCCAGGAGCGACAGCAGACAGGCTCTGCCAATTTCAATGGCCGGGCCTCTTGTGCCGACTTCCCAACTTCCCGACCAAAGCTGCCCGGCCGTTGAAATGGTGCTGCCAGGGACCAGAGGCAGCGGTCCTCGGCACTAGGGTAAGTGGATTAGGTGGTGAGGGCGGATAATCCCGGTCAGAGGAGAATGCCAGAGCAGAGGAGATCCAATGTTTGCTTGTGAGGTATGGAGGAGAATGCAAACCCTACTCCTCCTGGCCCACAAGGAGACTAAAAAGAAATAACGGACTTATTTCCTGTGCTTCCTCCGGCCCTGGCTCCTGTTCCTGGCAGGTTAGGCCTGGCAGGGAAGCCATTGCTGCTCCTCCACTCAGGCCTCAGATTAAAATTGCAGATCGGGCCCCAATGACATCATCAGAGCTCGATGTACATATTTAAAGAGGACCCCGCCGGCTTGGGGCAGGTGACCTGGCCGCCTCCCATTTAAAATTGCTCTTGGTCAGATTGGGGTTAGAAAGGAGTGGGTAAGTCCCCAGCTCCATTTAACCTAACCCCCCCCCACATCCCCCCAGGCTGGTTTCCGTCAGGTGTGAGAGAGTTGAACTGAAGGCCATAATGTACACTGAGGAGCCTTGCTAAGTTCTGTGAATTGCAGCTATAACAGATTTTCTTACCTTCAGTGTCGCTGAAACTTGTTTTGTCCTCTCATCTTTTTTATAAACTATCGCTCCCTGTGCCTCACAGCGCACGAGGGCAACAGAAAGGCCGACTTGGCCCATGTCTTTCTTCTGTGAAAATGTAACAGATTATAAAATCCCTGAGCGGGGAATGATGAGAAAGAATTTATGACATCGTGCTCCACAACTGACCTAAATGGCATTTCCAAAACTGAGATTAGAACCTCTGATTGGTGGAATTCCCAAGCGAACGTGTGACATGCCTGTTCTACATTCATGTGTGCCCTGTATTTGCACAGGTGTTAACTCATTTAAAATACACAAGTTAACATCGGTGTAAAAATCGTGCACAGCAATATGGCAAGGGTGAGTTGCACATTCGTGCACGAACTTCACCTCTCGGAAGTTCTAGCCTCATAGAAAAAAGAAGTTTCATATAATTTTCAATCTACAAGATGTGATGAGAGGAACTTCCTGGGTATCGTTCAGTAGCAGAAAGTTAAATGGTTCCTCTCCCCCGGGTCCAATAACGAACTATACACATTATCTAACACTGGTAGCTCAGCTCAGCTGTGCCCAATCATAAGGAACCAGACTGTTAGGTGACCTTTCACCATATCTGCAATTATAACCCCCCAGTTTCCAGTATAGATATTTAATGGTTAACATTGAGCAGTAGCTCATTAATATAGCAATTAAAGCTGTCGAGGGACAACATAGTTGTCCCGGCTGCCCTGCCCTGCCCTGCCCTGCGTGGCCCCTGTCAGAGTACCTTGTATCGACAGCCACCTCTTTGCCCTTCTGCGACTATTCAACAGGTTTTTTTTTTAGCACGCTCACTTAGAGCCGCCTGTAATTATTCACAATCCAGTAAATCGTCCATCACTCTTTTTGACAAGGCTTTCTGGTTTATGGCTTTTGCAGAAAGTGATCTTTTTCAGCTGCTTATAATGGGAGACCATTCAAATTATCCTGTGTATATAACTTACCTGAATTTTTACAGTTTTGCCACTGCTCCTGAAATGTAACATAGGAACTCAATACCTACGCTGGTTAAACTTGCTAAAACCTAAAGTCTATTATGATAACTAATTCAACTGATATGAAGCCCGCTGTATTAGCTATGCCTGCAAACCCTTTAGGTGAAAATATCTGACGAGGCAGGAGCAATGAGGAGGAGGCAGGCAAAGACGGGCTTTGTTGTATACGTAGCACAGTGACGACACATGCTGCAACTTTGCTACACAGTGCCACAATAAAGCAGGGCATGGGCTGGCGCCCAGAATTGCCAATAGAACAATGTTCTAAATTGAAGTACTCTCCATTTGGGAGATGCTGAATGAAGGTAATGCACCAGCCATGGGGACATGGGGGGAGAAAATGGGGGAGGAAAATAACACCGATAGATAAATAATGTTGGAATCATGAATTCCCTTTTATTCCTTTTCTTCTTCAGTTTACTCTGTCGCTTTCTCTCTTGCCCCTATCCTCCTCAGCGCCTCTCCATTTCTGAGCATCTTTCTGCTTCCTCCTTTTTTTCTCCCTTTTACTTTTCATACTTTCTTCTATTCAAAACTTAATTGTTCTCTTTCCTGCATTTAAGTATAATCAGCATATACGTGCTCCCTGCCAGAGTTAATGGCTCTGCTTGCAGTGCAGCCTCTGCTCATGTAGTAATGGAGGTTGCTGTGAATACGTTCAGCTCTGCGTAGGAACTAAAAGACATGTACACGTTTATAGTTTGACCAACCTGTGACATCAATTTCCAAGGTTCGCTTAATGCAAATTAATGGCAGACATCATTTCAATCTACCACTCACAGCAACGCTTGCCAACCTGAGTGAATCTTTACTCCAATTCATTCAGATACTCCAGACTGAAAAGAAATTCTGGGATTAAAAAACGTACCAGAAGAGAGATTCAGAGCGCAATCCCAGGAATCACAGAATTGGCAAATATAATAAGATGCAGCAGGATATAAATTGCATCTCTAATTTTTGAGCAAGTAAAGAGCTGATTTCAAAATAAATTCATATTTTTTGTTAAGGGTGATTTCTTAAAGCTGCGATGCCCCGTCAATAAACTTACCCACTTTTAAAGTTAGCAATAAAGATACTGTAGTCATTAAAAATTGTGTTTGTAACGTGAGTCATTATTTCATCAGTCGTTCAGCTTGAGTCAACCATGTTGCTGACACTTGTTCCGGGGTTCATAATTAGTAGGAACTATAGTCTTGGAACATTGCCTTTGCCTTTTGGACTCATGATACAATTTCAAAAACCAGTTTGCAAATGTGAGCCATCAATCTCAAACTGCAACAAGTGTGAGCCATCAATCTCAAACTGCAACAAGTGAATGGGGGCAAGATTCGTCTTCGGCGACAATGCAAAAACGGGTCAGGAGCCCGTCTTACACCTCAATCCAATGTCCTTTTCCTTTGATTTCAATGTCATCAACATCCAGTCGACTGAATAATCTGATGAGAAATTGTTTAGAGGTTTAATTGTCAATTAAGAGTGACAATTAAACACCAAGCACCCCACCCACCCGCCCCTTCAACCACCGTCTGCCCCACCTGAGACAGAGACTGTAGGTCCTGCATTGGACTCATCAGTCACCTGAGAAGTCAGTGTGTCGTGCAAGTCATCCTCGGTTCCGAGGGACTGCCTAAGAAGAAGAGTGACAATATATATATTTCTTCTGAGAAAAGTCTGTTGTTTTCAAATATTTCTAATAGAATTTCATAAAGCCTGAGACATTTATATAACGCTGCTTTTGAATGTATTGATACTGAAGTTATTGCAAACACCAAACCTACTTGGAGACCCATCCCACCCAATGCTCCTCAACGGTAACTCCCCACTGTCGCGCCAGGCTTGTGATGACCAATTCTGACAGAGAGCAGGGTGGCAGTGACTCCTCAATGTCCACCCCAACACCACAGAGAACATCAAGTTACCTGTCCTAATCCTCGCCCCCAATGTCTAAAACAAGCTGCCTCTGCCCACTGTGATTACAGCAGACACCAACTCAGTGTGTAGTGCTATCCAACTTACACATCTGCTCGAGCTCCTGCCTGTTATGAGTGCCACGTGACCCTACAGGTATGCTCATTTATCTAGTCATCTCAAGTTAACTACATTTATTTTATAAGAAGTTAACAGAACACATCTGACTCTGAGAGACGGATGAAAAGAATGAAAGAGATTGTTTAGTCAAATGAACTTTGCCCCCTTTCCTTCTTTGATCCCTCAGTGGCTGATACTTGAGTCACTGCTGACCATAGCCTGCTGAATAAAGAGGTCCTTCCTTCACAAGGCTTTTATAACAGAAGGCCTCAGGGTAAAGAAAGCAAAGCTGTTTTGTTATTTATTGTATTCTTTGAATAAACTCAACTATTCAAACCATATTATATTATTCATTACGGTGTAGAAAAGTGGAGGCAGTTTTCAAAGTGTTAATTAAGTGAAAACATCCGTTTCTATGGATTATGTAAAGCAATGAGTTCTGTGAACTGGTTACATTCCACTAAAGACCAGAGGCGCGGGACTGCAGAGTAAGCTTTACACGACAGCACAGGTAGTGTGATCACTTGGCGTTTGGCTTTAATTGGATTTCAGTCACCCGAAGGTGTCAGGCCCAATCCCAATCGATCTGCTTCTCCAAAGCTGGAGGTCAGACGAGCAGATGCCTGAAGAAATCTTTGCTCGCTAACTTCAAAACCTGAGGACTGGTCTGTACTGTTATACTTTAGCTATATAAATAGTGAATTTACCCACATTATTGCTCATGGTCCACAGGGTGTGAGAGCAGTGATCGGGAGATTGGCAGGAAAGCTTGGGTAGTGGGATGTCTGTTCATAAAGTCAACCTGGGAGTAGAAAGGGAACAACAGCAGGCAATATGTCTGATCCCGGGGTGGGGGTCCGATCCCCAATCCTGGGGGGCGGGGAGGTCCGATCCCCAATCCTGGGAGGCGGGGGGGTCTGATCCCCAAACCCGGGGGGCGGAGGGGTCCAATCCTGGGGGGCGATGGGGGTCCAATCCCCAATCCCGGGGGGCGGGGGGGTCCAATCCCCAATCCTGAGGGGCGGGGGGTCTAATCCCCAATCCCGGGGGGCGGGGGGGTCCAATCCCCAATCCTGGGGGGCGATGGGGGTCCAATCCCCAATCCCGGGGGGCGGGGGGTCCAATCCCCAATCCTGAGGGGCGGGGGGTCTAATCCCCAATCCCGGGGGGCGGGGGGGTCCAATCCCCAATCCTGAGGGGCGGGGGGTCTAATCCCCAATCCCGGGGGGCGGGGGGGTCCAATCCCCAATCCTGAGGGGCGGGGGGTCTAATCCCCAATCCTGGGGGGCGGGGGGGTCCAATCCTGAGGGGCGGGGGGTCTAATCCCCAATCCTGGGGGGTGGGGGGTCCAATCCCCAATCCCAGGGGGCGGGGAGGTCTAATCCCCAATCCCGGGGGGCGGGGGGGTCCAATCCCCAATCCTGAGGGGCGGGGGGTCTAATCCCCAATCCTGGGGGGGTGGGGGGTCCAATCCCCAATCCCGGGGGGCGGGGGGGGTCCAATCCCCAATCCCGGGGGGTGGGGGGGCCCAATCCCCAATCCCGGGGGGGTGGGGGGGTCCAATCCTGAGGGGCGGGGGTCCAACCCCCAATCCCAGGGGGCGGGGGGGTCCAATCCCCAATCCCGGGGGGCGGGGGGGCCCAATCCCCAATCCCGGGTGTCCAATCCCCGATCCCGGCGGGGGGGGCTGATCCCCAATATGTCTGTCACTATGCCCCACACTGAGGGGGGATCTAGAGCCAGAGAGAGAGAGGGAGAGAGAGCAAGAGGGCATCGGCAGAGTGTAACAGTGAGATCCATTAGAGTAGTACTAGGTGTTCAATATTATAATCTACATATTTAATAGTAGCTGGAATGCTGGGGACTCTCACAGTGACTGAATCACACCAAATTTTTATAAGTGCAATGTGATTGGTCATTTAATCACAAACAGCCACCGATCCCAAACAATCGAAACATTGAATGACTCAGACAGGAGGCGACACTGAACCAGTAAGAAAGCACCAGAAACACTGACTGGACAGACAGAAAAAATGTTGATACATACAGGCATTTAATTCTGAAATAGTTCTTCACTCCCCAACAGGTAAACTTTGTTATTTCTTAGCTGTGCCACAAGAGGGAGCCTCTTACACGAGGTGAGCTCTCCACGTCAGTTAAAGAAACTGTACCAGGGTGGCATATTCCACCTTGGAAAGTCTGCTCTGGCGAAGACCACGATTATGGAGAAGGCTTTGGTGCAGGATGTCTCACTTGTGTGGTTGGATGAGGAAGTGTGACAGTGATAAAGCAGCAAAGTGTGAGACTGAGACACACCTGCAAGATATTAATTTCCGATTAGTGATCAAGTTTTGGTGGATATTATCTGTAAAAAATGAATCTTTTAGAAAGGCAAACCCATAGGTCTGGTCCTAATTCTGTTACCTTTAGTGTGTCCTTGTCTAACCTAGAAAGGAACATTGAGACATCCCTCCATACATAACAAGCAATTGGATACAGGCCATTCCTGCTCCCCAACAACCCCACCCAACCAATCGCTGCATGGATGGTAAAATGGATACCTACTTGCCCATTGGTTTTTCAGGAATAAAATTACTCCATAACTTTATACAACTATGTGACTGACATGAAGAAGCGTAGTAAACCCGGCCAGTGTTTGGTCCTGTATACCACAGTCTTGAAAGTGTCGGCCTTGGATTCTCAGGACCCAGAGTTTGGATCCCCTGAAGCCAAACACAGTCAGGATTTATCTGAATGGAATAGTCTCCAGAGCTAATCTGGCAACAGGCAAAATTTAGTAATCTGAAAGTTAGCCAAAGTTCTTAAACTGTTGTAATAGAGGCCGTTCCCATGCAGGCCTGTACAGTTAGAGAGTGGCAAGCTTCATGTACTTTGGGGTTACAACAACCACATTCACTCCCAAACAAAATAAAATGCTCCGTTCTGTCAGCAAGTATACTGGGTACCTTAGACAACTGAAGCAACTGTCGACTATCACTCCTGGAACAAGCGAACTCCGTAAGATTAAAGTATCGCCTGCCTCCTCTACCTGCTCCAATTGCTAGTCCCGAGGAAGTGTCAGGTACATGACGCCGAGAACTTTCCATTTACAGTTCATATTTTTGGAAAAAAACATTTAGGGACTTTATTGGTGTTAATTCTGGACCTGAGGAGTGTCAGCTGTGGCTCAGTGGGTAACACATTCGTCTCTGAGTCAGAAGGTTGTGGGTCCCACTCCAGGGACTTGAGCACAAAAATCTAGGCCGACACTCTAGTGCAGTACTGAGGGAGTGCTGCACTGTCAGAGGTGCCATCTTTTGGATCAGACGTTAAACTGCTCTCTCTGGTGGATGTAAAAGATCCCATGGCACTATTTCGAAGAAGAGCAGGGGAGTTATCCCCGGTGTCCTGGCCAAGATTTATCCCTCAATCAACATAACAAAAATGAATGATCTGATCATTATCACATTGCTGTTTGTGGGAACTTGCTGTGCGCAAATTGGCTGCTGTGTTTCCCACATTACAACAGCGGCTACATGCCAAAAAGTATTTCATTGGCTGTAAATCGCTTTGAGACGTCCGGTGGTTGAGAAAGGCGCTATAGAAATGCAAGTCTTTCCTTTTTGTAAAAATTGGGGGTCAAAAAATAAAAGACAATATTTCAGCTGAAATACTGGAAAGAAATGACAGGTCTGAAGAAACGTTGTGCCTCAGAATTCTAACTGGCTGTGCTCTATGCACATGAGATTGTGTAAAAGACAAAAATATTACACTGGGATTTCTTAGCAATTGAATGAAAGGCAGGAAGGGAAACATAGATTTCTGGAAAGCTCAAGGCCGTTCAATTCCTGGTAAAATAAATGACAAAGAGCACTTTTTATTGGAAGTTAATGAAATGCTCAAATCAAAGTTGGGCAAAAAGTCAGCGGAAGTCAAAAAAGAGAGAAAAAAAGAGGTTTTCAACAACAATCGGTAAACTGAAAATGGAAAATGGAGAGCCCCAATAATCCTTGACCCTGTGCGACAACTGGCTTCCCAGAACATCACAAAATACTAAACAAGGTATAAATAGTCCCAATAAATGTTGGAACTGAAGCAGGATTATACCCGAATCAGGACCTAAGTTATTAACAAAGTAAGAAAAATCAGAAAACTTTTAATAAAAACATAAATAGCAACTTCTTTAAAGTATTACCTTGGCTCAGCTGACAGCTCTCCTGCACCCGAGCCAGAAGGTTGTGGATTCAAGCCCCACCCATGGGTGTGAGTGCGTAATCCGAGCTGGCATTTCAGTCCCGTGCTGAGGGCGTGCTGCATTGTTAGGGCCATCGTGCTACATGTTCTGTGCAGAGCAATTATAGTGATAGAGAAACATGTCAGAGAGCCTTGTAGAAACCATGGGAGATGACAGCAACAACAACTTGCTGTCGTATAGTGCCTTTAACATGGTACAACGTCCCAAGGCACTTCACAGGAGCGATTATAAAACAAAGTTCGACACCGAGCCACATAAGCAGATATTTGGACAGGTGACCAAAAACTTGGTCAAAAAGGTAAGTTTTACAGAGTGTGTTAAGGGCACAGTGAGAGGTGAAGAGGTTTAGGGAGGGAATTCCAGAGCTTAGGGCCCAGGCAGCTGAAGGCACGGCCGCCAATGGTTGAGCAATTAGAATCAGGGATGCTCAAGAGGCCAGAATTAGAGGAGCGCAGATCTCTCGGAGGTTTGTGGGGCTGGAGGAGATTACAGAGATAGGGAGGGGCGAGGCCATGGAGGGATTTGAAAACAAGGATGAGAATTTTATGATTGAGGCGTTGCTTAACTGGGAGCCAATGTAGGTCAGCGAGCACAGGGGAGATGGGTGAACGGGACTTAGTGCGAGTTAGGACACGGGCAGCAGAATTTTGGATAAGCTCAAGACATATGAACGAGAGAAGAGGCAGAATGAAGGAGAGAAATATTAAACTGTAAGGTGTTTTGTGAGACATTATGGAATGTGGATAAAAATAAACAAATATTAAATTGTGATTTTTATGCTCTGCAATGTATTTTGGCATCCATATAATAGTCTAAATTACATGTGGTTGATATCTTTATACATAGAGTCATAGAATCATAGAGTTATACAGCGCAGAAAGAGGCCCTTCGGCCCATCGTGTCCGCGCCAGCCATCAAGCCCTGTCTATTCTAATCCCTTTTTCCAGCACTTGGTCCGTAGCCTTGTATGCTATGGCATTTCAAGTGCTCATCTAAATGCTTCTATCACTGTATGTCATAAAATACTTGCAATTATATCGTGCCTTATTATGTCAAAGCATCTCAAAGCACATTTCCCACAAGTCATTACTTTTGGAGTGTATTGGTTGCTGCAATGCTCCATCTCACCCTCAGTAAGCTCCCCACTGGAGTGGAGCTAATTTACAGAACAAACGGGAAACTGTTCAACCTCCATCGCCTCCAGTCCAGATCCAAGGTCGTCCCATCCTCTGTCGTCGAATTACAGTATGCAGACGACGCTTGCGTCTGCACTCACTTGGAGGTCGAACTCCAAACCATCGTCAACACCTTCACCGAAGCGTACGAGAGCACAGGCTTACACTAAACATCCGTAAGACAAAGGTCCTCTACCAACCTGCCCCCGCCACACAGTGCTGCCCCCCGATTATCAAAATCCATGACAAGGCCTTGGGCAACGTGGACCACTTTCTATACTTCGGGAGCCTACTGTCAACAAGGGCAGACGTCGACGACGAAGTCCAACACCGCCTTCAGTGTGCCAGTGCAGCCTTCGGTCGCCTGAGGAAGAGAGTGTTTGAAGACCAGGACCTCAAACCCAGCACTAAGCTCATGGTCTACAGAGCAGCAGTGATACCTGCCCTCCTGTATGCTTCAGAGACACGGACCATGTACAGCAGGCACCTCAAAGCACTGGAGAGGTACCACCAACGCTGCCTCCGCAAGATCCTGCAATTCCACTCGCAGGATAGGCACACCCAGGTCAGTGTTCTTGCTCAGGCCAACGTCCCCAGCATCAAAGCTTTGACCACACTCAGTCAGCTCCAATGGATGGGTCACATCGTCCGCATGCCCGATACGAGACTCCCAAAACAAGCGCTCTACTCGGAGCTCCGACATGGCAAGAGAGCCCCAGGTGGGCAGAGGAAACTCTTCAAGGACACCCTCAAAGCCTCCTTGAAAAAGTGTAACATCCCCACCGACACCTGGGAATCCCTGGCCCAAGACTGTACAAAGTGGAGGAGAAGTATCCGGGAAGGCGCCGAACACCTCGAGTCTCTTCGCCGGGAGCAAGCGGAAGCCAAGTGCAGGCAGTACAAGGAGTGCACGTCAACCCAAGCACCCCACCCACCCGCCCCTTCAACCACCGTCTGCCCCACCTGTGACAGAGACTGTAGGTCCTGCATTGGACTCATCAGTCACCTGAGAACTCATTTTTAATGTGGAAGCAAGTCAGCTTCGGTTCCGAGGGACTGCCTAAGAAGGAGGAAGATTGGTTGTAGGCAAACGTGGTGCCATTCAGTGCTCGCAATATCCCATGAACAGCAATGATGAGCAGTTGATCTGTTTTTTGGTGTTGGTAGAGAGGGGAATGTTGTCCCAGGCACCACTGCTCTTCTTCAAATGGGATTTCATATCCACCTGGACCAACAATCAGGTTTACCAAGGAAGGGACCTCTTTCACAGCACAGCACTGGAGTGTCAACCTAGATTGTAAAGTCAAACTTTGGCATGGAGCTGAAACCCACAATCTTCTGACCCAGAAATGAGAGGGCTACCAACTGAGCAAAGTGGACACACCTTTCCAAAATCAACAGGCTCTCAGTCCTCTCTCCCATCCACACCTTTCCAAAATCAACAGGCTCTCAGTCCTCTCTCCCATCTGTACCTTTCCAAAATCAAAGGGCTCTCAGTCCTCTCTCCCATCCACACCTTTCCAAACTCAAAGGACTCTCAGTCCTCTCCCCCCATTCTCACCTTTCCAAAATCAAAGGGCTCTCAGTCCTCTCCCCCCATCCTCACCTTTCCAAAATCAACAGGCTCTCAGTCCTCGCTCCCATCCTCACCTTTCCAAAATCAAAGGGCTCTCAGTCCTCTCTCCCATCCTCACCTTTCCAAAATCAAAGGGCTCTCAGTCCTCTCCCCCCATCCTCACCTTTCCAAAATCAAAGGGCTCTCAGTCCTCTCCCCCCATCCTCACCTTTCCAAAATCAACAGGCTCTCAGTCCTCGCTCCCATCCTCACCTTTCCAAAATCAAAGGGCTCTCAGTCCTCTCTCCCATCCTCACCTTTCCAAAATCAAAGGGCTCTCAGTCCTCTCCCCCCATCCTCACCTTTCCAAAATCAAAGGGCTCTCAGTCCTCTCCCCCCATCCTCACCTTTCCAAAATCAACAGGCTCTCAGTCCTCGCTCCCATCCTCACCTTTCTAACATCAAAGGACTCTCAGTCCTCTCCTCCATCCACAAGAAGTGAAAATATGTGAACGTGTTTCTTTTTACCAGAGGAAGATTTTTCAGTGTCTCAGCTCTGCCTTTGGCCACTTGCTGCAAAGACATTTAGTTATGGCTTATCTTCATCTCTTGAGTTTGGAGTGGTTAAACTGGCAGCTGCAACAAAAGACATGACAGATTGCTCTGACCCCATTTTGGTGGTGTTTTACTTGAAGGCACCACTGCTCTCAGATACAGCAAGGGTCTTGTCCTCAATGTATGATCAGCTGAATCAGCATAAAGATTTATTTCTTCAAAAGCAGGAACTCAGAAATTTGTCATTCTTCACGTCTGAATCAAGACAGTGAGGCTCAAAATTTTAGTTATTGCCAAGAACCAGTGCAAAATCAGCGCCCATCATGTCAGTGAGAGGAATGTGGACAATTCACAGAATCACAGAAACCCCACAGTGCAGATAGAAGCCATTTCGGCCCATCGAGCCTGCACCGACACATATCCCACCCGATCCCTGTAACCCCTACCCCAACACATATCCCAACCTATCCCCGTAACCCCACGTATTTAATCCCCCTAACACTAAGGGTCAATTTATCATAGCCAATCAACCTAACTCGCACATCTTTGGACTGTGGGAGGAAACCGGAGCACCCGGAGAAAACCCACGCAAACACGGGGAGAATGTGCAAACTCCACACAGACAGTCGCCCGAGGCCGGATTCGAACCCGGGTCCCTGGCGCTGTGAGGCAACAGTGCTAACCACTATGCCACCGTGCTGCCAATTGGAGCGCATGCCACATTTGAATAAACACGGCGAGCTGCCAGCACTCCTCACACTATTGGGCTGGGGTGGAAAATTGATGCTGTTTACAGGAAGCCTGCACCTTTTTAGACAGTGACAAATGGCAAACAGAGGTGCTGGAGCAATGGTCCCCTGATTCTTCGACACTGTGCTAGGGTTGTTGGTGCAGAAGGTCATCAGGAGGAGGAAGCTGATATTTCCCTTGTTTGGCAGAAGTCACGCGGCAGAAGTGGTCAGAGATGGAGGAGCAGGTGACTGCCAGGAGCATTGCACCCAGGACCTGGCTGCAATTAATTCAATGATCTCACCAGAGCTGCTAAAGTAAGACTCCTACTCGTGTCTCTCTTACCTTCTTCTTAGCCCTACACCACCTGTAGCCCCAGCACTCACAAGCTTTCCCTGTCCCAAATTAGTAAAAATACTGTGGAGGAGGATTTCCTAGAATGTTTACGGGATGGTTTTCTGGAACAATATGTCGAGGAACCAACCAGAGATCAGGCCATCTTAGACTGGGTATTATGTAATGACAGAGGATTAATTAGCAATCTTGTTGTACGAGGCCCCTTGGGTCAGAGCGATCATAATATGATAGAATTCTTCATTAGGATGGAGAGTGAAGTAGTTGACTCGGAGACTAGGGTCCTGAATTTAAATAAAGGAAACTACGATGGTATGAGGCGCGAATTGGGTAGGATTGATTGGGGAATGTCACTTAAAGGGTTGACGGTGGATAGGCAATGGCAAACATTCAAAGACAGCATGGATGAATGACAGAAGTTGTTCATCTCAGTTTGGGATAAGAATTTTTTAAAAAGGGTGACTCAACCGTGGCTAACAAGGGAAATTAGGGATAGCATAACATCCAAGGAGAGGGCATATAAATTGGCCAGAAAAAGCGGTAACCCTGAGGATTGGGAGCAGTTTAGGATTCAACAAAGGAGGACAAAGGGATTAATTAAGAAGGGGAAAATAGAATATGAAAGTAAGCTTTCAGGGAACATAAAAACTGACTGTTAGAGCTTTTATAGATATGTGAAGAGAAAAAGATTAGTGAAATCAAGTGTAGGTCCCTTGCAGTCAGAAGCAGGGGAAATTATAATGGGGAACAAAGAAATGGCAGACCAATTAAATGCATATTTTGGTTCTGTCTTCACAAAGGAGGACACAAATAACCTCCCAGAGATGTTGGAGAACATAGGGTCTGATGAGAGGGAGGAACTGAAAGAAATCAGTATTTGTAGGGAAACGGTGTTAGGGAAATTGCCGGGATTGAAGGCTGATAAATCCCCAGGGCCTGATAATCTACATCCTAGGGTACTTAAGGAGGTGGCCCTAGAAATAGTAGATGCATTGCTGATCATCTTCCAAAATTCGCTGGAATCTGGAATTGTACCCATGGATTGGAGGGTAGCTAATGTTACCCCACTATTCAAAAAGGGTGGTAGAGAGAAAACGGGTAATTACAGACTGGTAAGCCTGACATCGGTAGTGGGGAAAATGCTAGAGTCCATTATAAAGGATGTAATAGCAGAGCACTTGGAAAACAGTGATAGGATCGGACAAAGTCAACATGGATTTACAAAAGGTAAATCGTGCTTGACTAATCTACTGGAATTTTTTGACGATGTAACTGGGAAAATAAATAAGGGAGAACCAGTAGATGTGGTGTATTTGGACTTTCAAAAGGCTTTCGATAAGGTCCTGCATAAGAGATTAGCGTGTAAAGTTAAGGCACATGGGATTGGGGGCAAGGTATTGACTTGGATAGAGAACTGGTTGGCGGACAGAAAGCAGAGAGTAGGAATTAACGGGTCTTTTTCCGAGTGGCAGGCAGTGACTAGTGGGGTACCGCAGGGATCGGTCCTTGGACCCCAGCTATTCACAATATACATTAATGATCTAGATAAGGGAACTAGATGTAATATCTCCAAGTTTGCAGATGACACAAAGCTGGGTGGGTGTGTGTGCTGCGAGAAGGATACCGAGAAACTCCAGGATGATTTGGACAGGTTGGGTGATTGGGCAGAAGCATGGCAGATGCAATATAACGTGGATAAATGCGAGGTTATCCACTTTGGTGTCAAAAACAGAAAGGCAGACTATTATCTGAATGGCAATAGATTGGGAGAAGGGGAAGTGCAACAAGACCTGGGTGTCCTTGTGAACCAGTCGCTGAAGGTATGCATGCAGGTGCAGCAGGCGGTGAAGGAGGCAAATGGTATGTTGGCCTTCATAGCGAAAGGGTTTGAGTACAGGAGCAAGGATGTCTTGCTGCAGTTGTACAGGGCCTTGGTGAGACCACATCTTGAGTATTGTGTGCAGTTTTGGTCGCCTTATCTGAGGAAGGATGTTCTTGCCATGGAGGGAGTGCAGCGAAGATTCACCAGGCTGATACCTGGGATGGCAGGAATGACGTATGAGGAGAGATTGGGTCGATTGGGCTTATACTCGCTGGAGTTTAGAAGAATGAGAGGGGATCTCATCGAAACTTATAAAATTCTGACAGGTCTGGACAGACTAGATGCTGGAAGGATGTTCCCGATGGCTGGGGAGTCCAGAACCAGGGGTCATAGTCTAAGGATAAGGGGTAAGCCATTTAGGACAGAGATGAGGAGGAATTTCTTCACCCTGAGAGTGGTGAACCTGTGGAATTCTCTAACACAGAAGGCAGTAGAGGCCAAGTCTTTAAATATATTCAAGAAGGAGTTAGATATATTTCTTAGAGCTAAAGGTATCAAGGGATATGGGGAGAAGGCAAGTACGGGGTACTGAGTTTGGATGATCAGCCATGATCTCATTAAATGGCGGAGCAGGCTCGAGGGGCCGAATGGCCGACTCCTGCTCCTACCTTCTATGTTTCTATGTTTCTATGCTTCTCATCACACTCCTATCACAGCAGCACAATTCACTCCACCTCCTTCTATTGCTACTGGCACACTCTGCACTGGCTACAATCACTCCGCTCGCTCCTCACTTCCTCACGCCTGTTCCATCTTTCATGCACCACAACACTATTCTACTTTGGCAATCAGATCTTCACTACCTTTCACCAGGACAAATACCAACACACTCCCTTTTTTCTTGCAGGACAAGCTTGCAGACAACAATAGAAAGCAGAAACAGACGGGAAGAGGGAGACCTTTCATCCATGCACTCTCCCCATTGGAATTGGCTGTCCTACATATTGTGAGCAGGGGGCACGTCAGGAGTGTTGTGACTGGCAAGGCTGGAGGACACACTCTGCAAAGTCTTTGGGCATCTTATGCTCTTTTTCTCCTCCCACTGAAGTTTTTCCCTGTACACACTCTACATGATAATGTGGTGCAGCTTTGAGCTCACACTTGGCTCTCTCTGCTTATCTTTTGCCACTAGCCACTCAGCCTTGTCCTTTTCTTCCCTTTTCAGGTCCTAGAACAAACTTTATCCCTTGACCTTACTTTTGAAGTTCAGAAACTGAGCCCCCCGCTAATTTCTGAAGGGTCGTGTAGAAGGGTCTGCACCGGGAGATTCGCCCAGCACAAGTGCACAGGAGCAAGGGCAGGGGGTAGGACAACCTCCCAAACCCGCGACCTCTTCCACCTAGAAGGACAAGGGCAGCAGGCGCATGGGAACACCACCACCTCCAAGTTCCCCTCCAAGTCACACACCATCCTGATTTGGGAATATATCACCGATCCTTCATCGTCGCTGGGTCAGAATCCTGGAACTCCCTCCCTAACAGCACTGTGAGAGCACCTTCACCACACGGACTGCAGCGGTTCAAGAAGGCGGCTCACCGCCACCTTCTCAAGGGCAACTGGGGATGGGCAATAAATGCTGGCCTTGCCTGCGACGCCCACATCCCAGGAACGAATATTTTAAAAAGCCCAGGAACCAGCCTGCTGGAGAGCCACATCTTAGACCTGCTGCAGAGAGCACAGATAGTGACTTCCAGGGCCCAGCCTATAGGAAAAGACTGATGGCTAACATGACAAACTGCTCAGTGCACTGGACTGTCTGACAGAGAGCCCGTGCCCAATGTTCTCATCCTTGTTTTCAAATCCCTCCATGGCCTCGCCCCTCCCTATCTCTGTAATCTCCTTCAGCCCCACAACCCCCCGAGATATCTGCGCTCCTCTAATTCTGGCCTCTTGAGGATCCCTGGCTATAATCTTTGGTGGCCATGCCCTTTCTTGCTTAGGCCCTAAGCTCCACCTCTCTAACTCCCTTTCCTCCTTTAAGACGCTCCTTAAGCCTACCTCTTTGCCCAAGCTTTTGGTCACCTGCCCTAATTTATTCTTATGTGGATCGGTGTCAATGTTTTGTCTTAAAATACTCCTGTGCAGCGCCCTGGGACGTTTTATTGCGTTAAAGGCGCTATATAAATACAAGTTGTTGTTGGGGAGCATGGAGGATGTGTGCGGTAGTCCAGAGGGGCGCAGAGACAATGCAGCCCAGCACGGTGTGTGTGGCTGACCAGTGTTGGAGGGTCTGCTGACAGTTCTGACAACTCCGATGGAAGTTCAGGCTGTTGCCATCCTGGCTCTGGGTTCCAGCAAGTCCTCTGGCTTTCAAAGTTTGACAGAGACTGTGGGAAGGGGCTGTCAATACATCGCCTGAGTCCTGGACCCTGGAAGGGACCATTATTATTTAGATATTTGAATAGCTCCAGCGCTCCATTCAGGTGGCCGCCCGGGACCACGGTCAGTCACCAATATGGCAAGCACCGAACCTCCGGGGAAGATCGGCCACTCACTTCACACCCCGACATCAGGACAGATGTCATCAGGCCGTTTCACCATAGCCAACACCCGAGTCAAGCCGAATCTCCTCCTCTACCACAGCGCTGGTTAGTGGTCAGGAGTCTGGCTGGTTTTTTGCCCTCATTAGCCCAAGAACACTGAAGCCAAGAGCGGTAGTTTCACCATTACTCCGGCACACAGCACGGATTACCCTCCAAGACCCCGGTCTGTGGTCAGTGCAACTCCCTCTGGTCCTTTTACCACTAAATACAGCGCGGCCAGTTACAGTTACCCAGCAGAACATCAGGGGCAGAACACATCAGTCTTTATTAAGAAAGTGTACAACTCGCCAACACTCACCCACACTTCCACCTTCTGCATTCCACCAGCCCAGAATTTCAAAAGCCACATATTCAAGTGTTGTGATCAGGACTGGAGCAAAGAACATTTGAACAACAGACGGGAGGAGGGTGTCCTCTAGAATCAGTGGCTGAGACCGAATCAGCCAGGAGTGCAGAATACATTGACATGCTTGTGTTTGTGAAGACTATTCCACAAAGCTGCTTGTGATAATTAAAGGGAAGCTGAATTCTATTTGGCACAGTTTTATCAAACAAAGACTTCATGGACTTGGAGCTGAACGATGCAGGTCAGCAACATAGATAATCTGGCTTTATGAGGGCTTGGTTTTTACAATGTGCTATATAATTAACGGAGTTTTCTTCCAAGAAACCAAGTATTGGTTACAAAATATTATCAGTTTTAAAAACTTACGAGTGGATTCACCCCCTCCAAAAAACGTTCACTTAGAAATAATTAAAAACAGATTTGATATTGAAAGTAATGCTCTTTAAATATGCTATGAGGAGCTCAAACTAAATCTTTCTTTTATTCACTGACCCGTAAATGTATCTTGGCGCGCTTCCACGTAACACCAGGGGTTTGGATGTGGAGGAGAATCGGGAGGATCAGTGATCGGCACGTGGGCTGCAATGATTTCTGTGGAGCAAAACTTCATCCTTTACTGAGCTCCGCTATTCTGCAGAGCAGGCGGCGAGTGCTGATCCCTGCTGGGTGGGTCCACGGAGAAACAGGACCGCTTGCTCCTCATTAGGAGAGGTGAGAGGTGAAGTAAAACTCACTGCTTGGCAGGGTTAAGTCCTGGAAAGTGGAAGGATTTGGGAAAGCACTAGGGAAGGAGCTGCTAAGCTTGCAGAAGAGCATGAGAAATTAAAATAAAAAGGACTGGGCATTGCTGGCAGCAGGAATAGAGAGTCCTTCAGACAGCTTAGGGGAAAAGAGTGTGTGAGAGAGGGAGAGAGAATAAAACTGGACTTCAATCCGAGAAGGAAGAAGTGAGACAGGATCTTCAACAGTATGTCACTGGCTGGCACTGCTGCGGCCGCAGTGTTCATGGTATTTGTCCTGAGCTTACGATATTCCAGCTGTTCTGGGGATCCCAGCCGCCCAAGACTGCGCCTGTCACATAAAGGTAAGCGCCCGGGTGCTGTCAGTGTCAGGGGCAGCGGGTAATGGAGAAAAACAACAAACTAAACTAATACTCTTACATTCCGTTTGCTGACCAGTTAAGCAATTACTTTATTTTGCCTCCATATCTATTGATTGTTATAAGGTCATCACAGGATATATTTGTAAACGAGTGGGGATGGATTTCGCCGGGACAAGCAGTGCCTCAGATGTCAGCAATTAAAGACATTTGTTTAATCTTATGGGCGGAAGTGAATTTTAATCTTTGCTTTAAGCACGCGTTTGGACTTTCTGAGCACTGGCATTTTATAGGGCTAATGGTATCATCTTTCTGTGAATCTGCATCAGATCATGTTTGACAACCAAAGTGAGTGGGTTAATCCACTGAATGTGTCCCAGCTGTCTTCAATGGAATTTTCTTCCAACTGATATCCTGAAGCATTTTGTTGATGTATGGCGTCACTACAGCAGAATGTCTTAGATTTTCTCTCCCTATATATTTGTATAAATATAGTATCTTTGCAAAATTATCTTTTATGTTTATTGATCATGTGCAGAAATATGGAGTTCAGCTTCAGTACCGGGAAAGTGAATAATAATTGCAATGTTGATGTAGACAGGCAATAATATCATTTTAACTTTGGGATGTTAAGAAGATGGGAAATAAAACACTTGTCAGAGTTCTCAGGAAGGGAACTTTCTGCTTCACCGTTTTGTTGTGGTGATTTTGTTACTCATTTTACCTCAGAGTTTTCTACCCCTCCGCCTGTCACACAAATAACTCTCAGCTGAGAGAAGATGGTCCATCCTATAGATATCCCAGTGGACAATATCATGCTCGATTAGCCGGAGGGCAAGCTGCGTTGACACAAGAAATCTATTCACGCCCAACGCTGCATCTGTTCCTCAGGCACAGGACAGAGAGACTGACAAATGTTTCCGTCCGGCACCAGAGTGTCAGCAGAGGCCGGCATTTCAACTCTGCGGTTCCAGCTTCAATCTTAATGTTTGCAGTTTTTGCAGCGAGTGAACAACTTGGGGATTCCTCGACTCTGACACCCTCCCAGTCTCTGGTAATAGTGCAGGGGGTGCTGTTCTAATTTGGATGGACCAGCAGGAGGTAGGCTGCCCTCCCCGAATGGGTGTCCCGAGGCAGTCAATGAATTGAGGCCAGTGCAAAACCGGGTCGCCTGATTGGCAGCACAGTGAAGCTGGGCTGGGGGGGGGGGTCCAGATGTTCTTTGTGGGGCGGGGTCCAGATGTTCTTTGTGGGGCGGGGCTGGGGGGTCCAGATGTTTTTTGTGGGGCGGGGCTGCGGGGTCCAGATGTTCTTTGTGGGGCAGGGCTGGGGGGGTCCAGATGTTCTTTGTGGGGCGGGGCTGGCGGGTCCAGATGCTCTTTGTGGGGCGGGGGAGGGTCCAGATGTTTTTTGTGGGGCGGGGCTGGGGGGGTCCAGATGTTCTTTGTGGGGCGGGGGGAGTCCAGATGTTCTTTGTCGGGCGGGGGGGTCCAGATGTTCTTTGTGGGGCAGGGGGGGTCCAGATGTTCTTTGTGGGGCTTGTCGAGCACTCCTGCTCCTTCTGGCCTCTGCTTCTTGTCCAAAGGTTTCTACTGAGCGGAGTGTTCACAGTGAGGGCTCTGCCCAATAGGCTGTACAAATGGCTCTGGGGTCCTCGCCACATAATAGAGCCCGAATTTCCATCTCTTCATGTGCTGCCTATTAAACCAATGGCTGGAAGGGGCGACAGGGTGGAAACCCAGCGCTAAGTGTTCCGCTTCGAATCTAACTTCCATAGCGCCTGGTTTGTGCCAGGCAGAGGGAGTTAAGATTCCCCCTTATATCTTTAAATATGTGGGAGTTTAAGGAATTAACTTTTTAATTGACTCCTTCTTTAACAGGAGACTTAAGTCTTCAAAGACGCGCGATCAATCTGTTCCTTGCAGGTGTATTTTTGGTCTGAGTGATGAGCAGAGATGTTGCCCTATGTGGCTGTGGTTTACTCTCTGTAACTGTCTGAATTCCGGTCACCATGTAATGAAAACAGAGAATGCTGGAACTCCGCTCCAGGATTTGGCCACCTTTCCCTGTCAGTGTTGATGCTGGGCCGCTTCCTGAGATAGTTAGCACCACGTTTCTCTCAGATACAGACCGGGCTGCCGTGCCCTGGCAGTGTTTTCTGTTTGTCATAGAGTCATAATGGCACAGAAGGAGGCCATTCAGCCCATCGAGTCCATGCCGGCTCTCTGTAGAGCAATCCAGTCAGTCCCATTCCCCCGCTCTATCCCCGTAGCCCTGCAAGTTTATTTCTCTCAAGTGCCTATCCAGTCTCCCCTTGAAAACACTGAGTGTCTCCACTTCCATCACTTCCATTGGCAGCGAGTTCCAGGTCATCACCACTCACTACGTAAATAGGTTTTGTCTCACATCCCCCCTGTATCTTTTGCTCAAAACCTTAAATCTGTGTCCCCTAGTCCTTGTACCATCAACTAGTGGGAACAGCCTTTCCCCGTCTAGCCTATCCAAACCCGTCATAATCTTGTACACCTCCATCAAATCACCCCTCAACCTCTTTTACTCTAATGAAAACAAATCCAGCTTCTCCAACCTGTCCTTGTAGCTAAGATCCCCCATCCCCGGAACCATTCTGGTAAATCTCCTCTGCACCCTCTCAAGGGCCTTCACATCCTTCCTAAAGTGTGGTAACCAAAACTTATCTTTCAGATTTGCATGCTTGTTCTCTTTTTTTAATCTCCTGTTTACTGTCACCAGTTATTTCTCCGGGTTCTCCCATAACCTCAGTGAGAGATTGAGGCCAACACGGGAAAAAAATGTTGGAAATCGGGGAACCTCTGTGGAAAATTGAACCCATGTCTTTACAGACAACAGATTCTTCATACATTGTCAGCATTCAAAGCAACTTATTTCATTAACCCCTCGAGAACTGGATTGCCTGGCAGTTCTTGGAAAAAAATTGTTTCAGGAAACAGAAATCTTGAAATCCTCAACTGATTAGCATAATGAGTTGGGGCAAGTGAGCTTTGTAGGCAATGTGAAGACTCTAATAATCTCTACCTAACAACACTGTGGGAGTACCTTCACCACACGGACTGCAGCGGTTCAAGAAGGCGGCTCACCACCACCTTCTCAAGGGCAACTAGGGATGGGCAATAAATGCAGGCATTGCCAGCAACGCCCACATCCCATAAATGAATAAAAAAAATACATTGTTCCCATTACAATCTTTAATCAATTACCTGTCACTTGACCATGTCGGCCGTGGCTCAGTGGGCAGCACCCTCGCCTCAGTGTCAGAGGTTGTGGGTTCAAGTCCCACTCCAGAGACTTGAGCACATAAAGCTAGGCTGACACTCCAGTGCAGTACTGAGGAAACGCAGAGGGTTGTGAATCTTTGGAATTCTCTGCCCCAGAGGGCTGTGGAGGCTCAGTCATTGAGTATATTCAAGGCCGAGAGCGATAGATTTTTGGACTCTAGGGGAATCGAGGGATATGGGGATTGGGCGGGAAAGTGGAGTTGAGTTCGATGATCAGCCATGATCTTATTGAATGGCAGAGCAGACTTGAGGGGCCGTATGGCCCACTCCTGCTCCTAATTCTTATGTTCTTATGTTAGAGGTGCCATCTTTCAGATGAAATGTTAAACCGAGGCCTCATCTACTTTCTCAGGTGGACGTAAAAGATTCCATGGTGCTATTTTGAAGAAGAGCAGGGGAGTTCTCCCTGGTGTCCTGGCCAATATTTATCCCTCAATCAACATCACTAAAACAGATTAGCTGGTCATTATAGAATCATAGAATGGTTACAGCACAGAAGGAGGCCATTCGGCTCGTCGAGCCCGTGCCGGCTCTCTGCAAGAGCACTTCAGCTAGTTGCCCTTTCCCTGTAGCCCTGCAATCCAATTCCCTTTTGAAAGCCATAATTGAATCTGCCTCCTCCACCCTTTCAGGCAGAGCATTCCAGATCCGAACCACTCACTGAGTAAAAAAGATTTTCCTCATGTCGCCTTTGGTTATTCTGCCAATCACCTTAAATCTGTGTCCTCTGGATCTCGACCCTTCCACCAATGGGAACAGTTTCTCTCTCTCTACACTGTCCAGACCCCTCATGATTTTGAACACCTCTATCAAATCTCCTCTCAATCTTCTCTGCTCTAAGGAGAACAATCCCAGTTTCTCCAGTTTATCCACGTAACTGAAGTCCCTCATCACTGGAATCATTCTCATAAACTTTTCTGCACCCTCTCTAAGGCCTTCACATCCTTTCTAGTGCGGTGCCCAGAATTGGACACAATACTCCAGTTGAGGCCGAACCAGTGTTTTATAAAGGTTCATCATAACTACCTTGCTTTTGTACTCTATGGGCTAGATTTTCGTGGAGCCGTCAGGCGGGGTTTCAGGCATGTGTGTGGGGGAAATCCCGAATTTGGGGGTCCCGACACCATCCCGCCCAAAACCCCGCCCCAAGTAAGTTTCAGGGGCGGCAGGTACCCGCCCCGCACTGGGACCCGCCGAAACCAGGTGGGAAGGGGTTAGTGCCAATTAACTGCCTGTTAACAGGTAGTTAACAGGCAGTTTTTAGCCTAATCCCTATTTTGAGGGGTTTCGTGTGGGTTTCCAGACGGCTCCAAACCACGCCAGGTTAGAGCAGGCGGGCCGTCGGGTTGAAGGAGTTGGAGGGGTCGCGATGTCGGTGTTCAGGTGAGTGATGGGTGCATGAGTGCAAAGGTGTGTGTTTGGTGTGTCTAAAGTGTGTAAAGAACTTTTACTTACCTGTACTTACCTTCACAGCCTTTCTTCCTGCAGCCGTCGGGAGCACATCACTCAGCTGGAATTTAAAGCTGAATGGCTGCGATCTGTCAAAAGTGACAGCCTTCAGCTTTGAGTGCCGGTAAGAGTTCTAACTGAGTCTGTGCAGAATGACTCATGTCAGAACTCAGACTGTCAGTGTTTCACAGCTTCAAACAGCTGTGAGACACTGATATTTCATCTGTCAAGAACTCTTGACAGATGAAATTGCAGTCTGTGACATCACCTGTTGCTGGGTGGCCCTTAATTGGCCTGCTGAGCCCGCTGGGCAGGCTCAACAAGGTCAATCAAGGAAAAATTGCGCGGATTGGCCGGACGTCGAAGTAGGCGGGTCAAAAACCCGAAAGGGGAAGTCCCGCCTTCTTCCCAACAGGTTCGGGAAGATCTACCCCCATGCCTCTATTTATGAAGCCCAGGACCCCGTATGCTTTTTTAACTGCTTTCTCAAACTGCCCTGCCACCTTCAATGATTTGTGCACATATACCCCTAGGTTTCTTTGTTCATGCACCCCTTTAGGATTGTACCCTTTAGTTTATATGTCCTCTCTTCATTCTTTCTATGAAAATGTATCACTTCACACTTTTCTGTATTAAATTTAATCTGTCACATGTCCGCCCATTCCACCAGCCTGTCTATATGTCCTCTTGAAGTCTATCACTATCCTTCTCACTGTTCACTATACTTCCAAGTTTTGTGTCATCTGCAAATTTTGAAATTGTTCCCTGTACACCCACGTTCAAGTCATTAATATATATCAAGAAAAGCAGGTCTTAGAACCAACCCCTGGGGAACACCACTGTATACCTTCCTCTAGTCCAAAAAACAATCATTCACCACTACTCTCTGTTTCTTGTCACTTAGCCAATTTTGTATCCATGCTGCCACTGTCCCTTTTATTCCATGGGCTTCAACTTTGCTGGCAAGCCTATTATGTGGCACTTTGTCGAACGTCTTTTGGAAATCCATGTACACCACGTCAACCGCATTGCCCTCATCAACCCTCTCTGTTACCTCATTATCACATTGCTGTTTGTGGGAGCTTGCTGTGCGCAAATTGGCTGCCACGTTTCCTACATTACAACAGTGACTACACTTTAAAAAGTACTTCATTGGCTGTAAAGCGCTTTGGGGCGTCCGGTGGTCATGAAAGGCGCTGTATAAATGCAAATCTTTCTTTATTTGCTTTTTGCAAAGAACAGTGTACTGTAATCTCCCAACACTTGATGTTATGAAGTAGAATAGAATATCACATAAAAACACAATTTTTTAATATTTTCAATTTAATTGAATAAACTAAACACAAGTCATGGTCTTCAAAGAGTTAAATGAACAATATCATATCACCGTCATTTATTTGTTTATATCGGGTTAGTTCCAGAAATGCAGACACTGTATTTGTTAAATTTAGCAGCAGAAATGTCAATCAGTTCAATCTCTCAAATCTGTTTTGTGTAACTTCACATTTCCCGCTGGTTCCATCTGATATTCCGGGTTTCAAACCCCACAGCCAGCTCAGCACCAAAACCGTCCCTTCTCACCTCCAAAATATCACCAACCTCATTCCCAGCACTATTAAAAACCTTAGTCACCTTATTTTACCTCCAGGCACATCTGATACAATGATCATAAGAATTGTTAGCAGGAGTAGGCCATACGTCCCCTCGAGCCTGCTCCTCGAGTGATCTCCTCACAGGCTCCAAAACTTCACCCTACCCAGAACATCAACTCACTCTACCCCAGAATACATCCCACTCACAGATCACTAATCACCCTTGTCCTTGCTGTTCATCACTGGATGATTCCAAAATCTTGTCCTCAGCACTGTCTCTCACACTCACCCCCGCTCTGTCACACTCACCCCACCCTGTCACACTCACCCCCACTCTGTCACACTCACACCCGCCCCATATCACACTCACCCCACCCTGTCACACTCACCCCACCCTGTCACACTCACCCCACCCTGTCACACTCACCCCACCCTGTCACACTCACCCCCGCTCTGTCACACTCACACCCACCCCATATCACACTCACCACACCCTGTTACACTCACCCCCACCCTGTCACACTCACCCCACCCTGTCACACTCACCCCCGCTCTGTCACACTCACACCCACCCCATATCACACTCACACCCACCCCATATCACACTCAACCGATCCTGTCACACTCACCCCACCCTGTCACACTCACCCCACCCTGTCACACTCACCCCCGCTCTGTCACACTCACACCCTCCCCATATCACACTCACCCCACCCTGTCACACTCACCCCACCCTGTCACACTCACCCCCGCTCTGTCACACTCACCCCCACTCTGTCACACTCACACCCACCCCATATCACACTCACTCCACCCTGTCACACTCACCCCCACCCTGCCACACTCACACCCGCTCTGTCACACTCACACCTGCCCCATATCACACTCACACCTGCCCTGTCACACTCACACCCGCCCCGTATCACCCTCACCAACCACCCTGTCACACCTGCCCTGTCACATTCACACCCGCCCCATATCAGACTCACACACTCACCCTGTCACACTCACACCCGCCCTGTATCACACTCACACACCCACCCTGTCACACTCACACCCTCCCTGTCACACTTACACCCACCCGTCACATTCACACACGCCCCGTATCACATTCACACCCGCCCTGTCACATTCACACCCGCCCTGTATCACACTCACACACCCACCCTGTCACACTCACACACACCCCACATCACATTCACACCCGCCCTGTATCACACTCACACACCCGCCCTGTATCATACTCTCACACCCGCCCTGTCACATTCACACCCGCCCCGTATCACACTCACACACCCACCCTGTCACACTCACACACACCCCGCATCACATTCACACCCGCCCTGTATCACACTCACACCCGCCCTGTATCATACTCTCACACCCGCCCTGTCACATTCACACCCGCCCCGTATCACACTCACACCCGCCCTCTATGACACCCACACACCCACCCTGTCACATTCACACCCGCCCTGTATCACACGCACACATCCACCCTGTCACACTCACACCCACCCTGTCACACTCACCCCCGCTCTGTCACACTCACCCCCACTCTGTCACACTCACACCCACCCCATATCACACTCACCCCACCCTGTCACACTCACCCCCGCTCTGTCACACTCACCCCCACTCTGTCACACTCACACCCACCCCATATCACACTCACCCCACCCTGTCACACTCACCCCCACCCTGCCACACTCACACCCGCTCTGTCACACTCACACCTGCCCCATATCACACTCACACCTGCCCTGTCACACTCACACCCGCCCCGTATCACCCTCACCAACCACCCTGTCACACCTGCCCTGTCACATTCACACCCGCCCCATATCAGACTCACACACTCACCCTGTCACACTCACACCCGCCCTGTATCACACTCACACACCCACCCTGTCACACTCACACCCTCCCTGTCACACTTACACCCACCCGTCACATTCACACACGCCCCGTATCACATTCACACCCGCCCTGTCACATTCACACCCGCCCTGTATCACACTCACACACCCACCCTGTCACACTCACACACACCCCACATCACATTCACACCCGCCCTGTATCACACTCACACACCCGCCCTGTATCATACTCTCACACCCGCCCTGTCACATTCACACCCGCCCCGTATCACACTCACACACCCACCCTGTCACACTCACACACACCCCGCATCACATTCACACCCGCCCTGTATCACACTCACACCCGCCCTGTATCATACTCTCACACCCGCCCTGTCACATTCACACCCGCCCCGGATCACACTCACACCCGCCCTCTATGACACCCACACACCCACCCTGTCACATTCACACCCGCCCTGTATCACACGCACACATCCACCCTGTCACACTCACACCCACCCTGTCACACTCACAACCGCCCTGTCACACTCACACCCACCCTCTCACACTCACACCCGCCCTGTATCACACTCACACTCGCTCTGTCACACTCACACCTGCCCTGTCACACTCACACCCACTCTGTCACACTTACACCCCCTCCCTGTCACAATCACACCCACCCTGTCACACTCACACCCACCCTGTATCACTCGCACACCCGCCCTGTCACACTCACACCTGCCCCATATCACACTCACACCCACACCCTCTCACACTCACACCCACCCTGTCACACTCACACCCGCCCTGTCACACTCACACCCGCCCTGTCACACTCACACCCACTCTGTATCACACTCACACCCTGATGCGCTATCAATTACTCATAAAAGACTGAGAGTTAAGAGAGTAACTAAAGGCTTTTATTAACAAAAGAATGAAGGTCTGCCTCGAGTGGTCGACCGGTCCAGAAATACAAAGGGCTGGGGAGCAGTCACCTTTATACTAGGACTTGTGGGAGGAGCCAGCCGAGGCATTTCCAGGCATGTACACAGTGGAATACAAACAGTGGTTTACCACATTCACCCCTTGTTTAAAATTGAGTCCGGCGGGGTGAAGTGTATTAAAAGTTAGTGTATTGGAGTCTCTCCGGAGGTCTTGTCTGCCGCTGTGATCGGCGTGGCGACGGCAGGGGTAGTGGAGCTTCCGGCGTCGAGTCCTGCGTGGGCTGTGGCACAGGCGTGTCGTCCTCGTAGATGTCGAGCGGGTCGCGGGGCCCAGGCCTGCCGTCTGCTGGGGCTGGATATCGGATCGTGGGGGGGGGTGGTAGTGAGTAGTGGGTTACTGCGGCCCCCGAGGGTGCAAGGTCTCTTATGGAGACTGTGTCCTCCCGCCCGTCCGGGTATGCAATGTAAGCATACTGGGGGTTGGCGTGGAGGAGGTCGACCCTCTCGACCAGGGGGTCCGTTTTATGGGTCCTCACGTGCCTTCTCAGTAGGACCGGCCCTGGGGACGTCAGCCATGGCGGTAGCGATGTCCCCGATGTGGACTTCCTTGGGAAGACAAACATTTTCTCATGAGGGGTGGCGTTAGTGGCAGTGCAGAGCAGTGACCGAATAGAGTGGAGCGCATCGGGGAGCACATCCTGCCAGCGGGAGGTTGGAAGGCCCCTAGACTTTAAGGCTAGCAGGGCGGCCTTCCAAACTGTCGCATTTTCTCTTTCCACCTGTCCGTTCCCCCAGGGGTTGTAACTGGTGGTCCTGCTTGTGGCAATACCCCTAGTTAGCAGGTACTGACGGAGTTCGTCGCTCATAAACGATGAGCCCCGGTCGCTATGGATATAGCTGGGGAAACCGAACAGGGTGAAGAGGTCGTTCAGACATTTAATGACCGTGGCACTGGTCATGTCCGGGCAGGGGATGGCGAACGGGAAACGGGAGTACTCATCAATAATATTGAGGAAGTACACATTGCGGTCGGAGGAGGGGAGAGGCCCTTTAAAATCAACGCTCAGGCGCTCGAAGGGGCGAGTGGCTTTTATCAGGTGGGCCCTGTCTGGTCTATAAAAGTGCGGTTTGCACTCAGCGCAGACTTGGCAGTTCCTGGTCATGGGCCTGACCTCCTCAATAGAGTAAGGCAGGTTGCGGGCCTTGATGAAGTGGAAGAACCTGGTGACCCCCGGGTGGCAGAGGTCATTGTGGAGGGCCCGCAGTCTATCGATCTGCGCGCTGGCGCAGGTGCCACGCGATAGCGCATCCGGGGGTTCATTGAGCTTCCCGGGCCGGTACAAGATCTTGTAATTGTAGGTGGAAAGTTTGATTCTCCACCTCAAGATCTTGTCATTTTTGATTTTGCCCCTCTGCTTGTTGTTAAACATGAAAGCAACTGAACGTTGGTCAGTGAGCAGGGTAAATCGTTTTCCGGCCAGGTAGTGCCTCCAATGACGCACAGCCTCCACAATCGCCTGGGCCTCCTTCTCAACAGCGGAGTGTCTGGTCTCCGGGCCTTGGGGGGTTCGTGAAAAGAAGGCCACGGGTCTCCCCGCCTGATTGAGGGTAGCGGCCAGGGCAAAGTCGGACGCGTCGCTTTCCACCTGGAAGGGGATGGATTCGTCCACTGCGTGCATGGTGGCTTTGGCAATGTCTTCCTTGATACGGTGGAAGGCTAAGCGGGCCTCTGCCGTCAAGGGAAAAGAGGTGGACTTGATCAGCGGATGGGCCTTGTCCGCATAGTAGGGGACCCACTGGGCATAATAGGAGAAAAACCCTAGGCACCTCTTCAGGGCCTTGAGGCAGTGGGGCAGTGGGAGTTCCATAAGGGGAAGCATCCGGTCGGGGTCGGGGCCGATGACTCCGTATTCCACAACACAGCCAAGGATGGCGAGGCGGTGTGTGCGGAATATGCACTTCTCCTTGTTATATGTCTGTTTCAGGAGTTGGGCGGTGCGGAGGAATTTTTCGAGGTTTGCGTCATGGTCCTGCAAGTCACGGCCGCAGATGGTCACATTGTCCAGATATGGGAAAGTGGCCTGCAACGCATTTTGATCTACCATCCGGTCCATCTCCCTTTGGAAGACGGAGACCCCGTTGGTGACGCCAAAGGGAACCCTAAGGAAGTGATAGAGGCGGCCGTTTGCCTCAAAGGCAGTATACTGGCGGTCCTCAGGGCCGATAGGCAGCTGGTGGTACGCTGATTTCAGGTCAATGGTCGAGAAGACGTGGTACTGCGCGATCTGGTTGACCATATCAGCTATGCGGGGGAGTGGGTAGGTGTCCAGCAGGGTGTAGCGATTTATTGTCTGGCTGTAGTCGATGACCAGGCGCTGCTTCTCGCCGGTCTTAACGACCACAACCTGGGCTCGCCAGGGGCTGGTGCTGCCCTCAATAATCCCTTCCTTCAGGAGCCGCTCCACTTCGGTTTTAATGAAAACCCTGTCCCCGGCACTGTATCGCCTGCTCTTTGTGGCGATGGGCTTACAGTCGGGGATGAGGTTAGCAAACAGTGGGGGGGGGGGTGACTCTGAGTGTGGAGAGGTTGCACCTGGTGCGCGGCGGGCAATTTGGGAGCTGCTGGCTGCGGACTGTGAGTGGGGGTAGGGGTCCACCGTACGCCATCGTAACACTTTTAAGGTGGCACTGAAAATCTAACCCCAGCAGGACGGCAGCACAGAGGTCGGGCAGGACCAGAAGTTTAAAATGATCGTACACGGTCCCGTCTACTACGAGTGTCACTACGCAGTAACCGCCGATGTCCGCCGACTGGGACTCGGAGGCCATAGAAATCCGCTGGTGCGCAGGCAGGACTGGGAGAGAGCAACGCCGCACCGTGTCGGGGTGGATGAAGCTCTCCGTGCTCCCAGAGTCAAAAAGGCAGATTGTATCGTGGCCATTTGCCTTAATGTCCATTGTGGAACTGGCCAGCTGGTGCGGTCTCGCTTGGTCCAGTGTAACGGATGCCAGCGTAGGGGTCGGTGTGTCGCTGCGGGTATCAGATGAGGCGGTGTTGGGGGCCTGCTGCGTTCCGGCTGTCGTCCAAGATGGCGGCGTCCATGATCCCCATGTGGCTGGGGGCGTCCAAAATGGCTGCTGTACCGGTGGTTCGCACATGGCCGGGGAGGCCCAAGATGGCGGCCCGCATGGCCCACACGCGGCGCTGCTGGGGTTCGGGGTGGCTTTGGCCCTGCAGACGTTAGCGTAGTGTCCCTTCTTCCCGCAGCCCGAGCAGATTGCGTTTTTCGCCGGGCAGCGCGCTCTGGGGTGTTTTGCCTGGCCACAGAAGTAGCATTTCTGGCCTTGGGGCACTGCTGTCTGGCCTTGGGACACTGCTGCAGTAGTTGGGCCATTGCTGGGGTGTGGCTGGGGTGGCACGGCGCTATGAGGCGGTCCTACCGTGTCCCAGGCTTTCATTCCCCGCGGCGTCCACGGTGCAGAGGAGTAGGCATCCATGCCCCGGTAGGCTGCATCCAATGATAGTGCGAGTTCAGAGGCCTCGTTGAGGTCGAGGTCACTCTGCTCCAACAGTCACTGTCGGGTGTAATTGGATCTGTGGCCCGCTACAAAAGCGTCCCGGATAAGTTCCTCTGTGTTCACGGCGGCCTTTACATCCTTACAACCACAGGCCCGGCCAAGCACAGACAGTGCCTGAAGGTATTCCACGGTCGATTCCCCAGGTTGTTGTTTACGACTCCCCAGAAGGTGCCTGGCGTACACTTCGTTCACTGGGCGCGTGTACTGGTCCTTGAGGAGCTTGATAGCGTCCGCATACGAGGTCGCGTCTTGGATGACCGAGTACACTCGGTGGTTCACTTTGGAGGTCAGGACATCCAGTTTGTCCTCGTCCGATTTGATTGCTGCAGAGGCGGTCAGGAATTTTTCGAAACACTTAAGCCAGTGAGTAAACTTGGTGGATGAGTCCGCCTCCCGATGATCTAAGCCCAGGCATGCTGGTGTGAGGATCTTCTCCATTATAAAAATTTTGTTAATAAAATTGATGCGCTATCAATTACTCATAAAAGACTGAGAGTTAAGAGAGTAACTAAAGGCTTTTATTAACAAAAGAATGAAGGTCTGCCTCGAGTGGTCGACCGGTCCAGAAATACAAAGGGCTGGGGAGCAGTCACCTTTATACTAGGACTTGTGGGAGGAGTCAGCCGAGGCATGTCCAGGCATGTACACAGTGGAATACAAACAGTGGTTTACCACACACCCACCCTGTCACACTCACACCCGCTCTGTATCACACTCACACCCGCCCTGTCACACTCACACCCGCCCTGTCACACTCACACCCTCCCTGTCACGCTCACACCCACCCTGTCACACTTACACCCCTCCCTGTCACACTCACACCCGCCCTGTCACACTTACACCCCCTCCCTCTCACACCCACACCGTATCACACTCACACCCGCCCCATGTCACACTTACATTCCTGCCCTGTCACACTCACACCCGCCCCATGTCACACTTACATTCCTGCCCTGTCACACTCACACCCTCCCTTCTTCCAACTCTGGACTACTTCGCCCCAAAGGTGCAGAATCTTCACCATCATGTCCTCACTCTCTGGAATTTTTTTCCTTAATTCTTCTTACTTGTTACATCTAATACCAGCTTCAAAGTTCCAAGCAAAGCCAACCTCTTCCACCTCACCATCAGTCCTTTTTCCTAGTTCTTACTCAGCGTCTGTCTCCACTCCTTGTTAAGGGTCCCAATATATATTGCTATGTTAAAGGTGCCATACAGTGCAAGTATTTGCCCTGTACATAAAAGTTATGTCAATACATTATTCCAATCTGAGGTCAGCACCTATAGCGAGGCAGGGTCATGGGGCTTGAGGGAAGCTAATGGGCACCGTGTCTCTACCTAGGGACAACAGAGCCTTGAGCACACAAGGAAGTATCGATCCACAGAGCTCTGCTCACCAGCAGTAGAATGACTGCTCGATTTTAATGTTATGTGAGGGCCAGATGCTAACATTAAAAATGCAGTTAAATATGTGTAAGCTTTGCTTCGCACCATCTCGGGTTATTCTGCAACTGGGAGAAAGCCAAAGTGGCGTTCGTGTCTGCTGGAGGCGCGCTCACATCTATTTTCTAAGTGCAGTTCAGGCGACTTTGCACCCAATGTTATTGTGAAACCAAAATGACTGCATTGGTGCAAATGCATGTAATATAATTAATCCACAAAGCAAAATTGTTCCCAGAAAGCAGGTTTTTTAATCAGTGTAATGATATGGCTGTAATTGAAATAGGTTAGACAAATGGTTTATAAATTATTCCAAGGCGTTCAATACCAGCTTTGCAATTATCGACAATATCAGCAACTGTCGGCCTTAACATCTGTTGCTTCCTATTCTTCTTCTGGCAAGCAATGGTTGAGTATTGTAACCCTGAGCCTGGGATTTGCTCCGAATCCACTGAATGGCCAGAAAGCTGACAAGACATCAAGTTGTAAGTCACCTGGTGATCAGTTTAAATTGTGAATTGCTGCAATAAAACGTAAATGTATTTTTGAAAAACACTAAAAATCAAATCATTTTCAGAAACTTAAACATGTGTTTTTCAAACTCCAGACACAGAATAAGTTCCGATCCCAGCCTCGAGTGAGATTCAACAATTGGCAGCTCCCGAAAGGCCACCAGATGGAGCTCTGTACAGCAACAGAACACTCCAGCTCCTGGGAGACAGACTCAGTCCAGCACTGCACAAACACACCTGGCCTCAGTCACTGAGAAGCATTGACAGATGAGAGAGGCCATCTGACCTATCCTAGATTTTCCATCTATGAAAAATAATGTTGCTTCCCCATCAGGTCACCTAAGGCGGAGATCGATAGATTTTTGGACTCTCGAGGAATCATGGGATATGGGGATTGGGCGGGAAAGTGGAGTTGAGGTCAAAGTTGAGCCATGACCTTAATCAATGGCGGAGCAGGCTCAAGGGGCCAAATGGCCTACTCCTGCTCCTAATTCTTATGTTCTTATATTCTAACTGGTTCTTGAATGAATCTAAGCTTTTAATTTTGGCTAACCTAAGCCAATGACCATTCCAAGTATTGATTGTCTCTTTGTGCAAAGGGAGTTCTTCTTGACATCTGTCCCAAATTAATCTTT
Source organism: Somniosus microcephalus (assembly GCF_052327205.1). NCBI lineage: Eukaryota > Metazoa > Chordata > Chondrichthyes > Squaliformes > Somniosidae > Somniosus > Somniosus microcephalus. The sequence goes on from NC_141003.1 coordinate 91,837,370, forward strand.
GACCAGTTTTAGCCTATGCCCCTTTGTTCCCCGTTGGGGTATATTCTGTTGCGCTTTCATGTCTTTGAGGTCAGAGCTGTGTGGCATTAATTCTTGGTATTAATTCAAATAGCAGGAGCTGTAACACAAAACCCTGAACGATCACTATTGTGTCCAGTCTACAGTGCAGAAGGGGTTGTGTTACTCCAGTCATGATTGCTTTCTCTATTTTGCTATGGTAAATTACAAATCAAAAGCAGATTAAAATCCTATTTCAGCAGTAATTATATTGTAAGATGGCTGTCTGCAGGTTGTGGTCTCGCTTCTGAGGAAAGTCCTGGTCCTTGCATCAGCGGATGTGGAATTTCCTGCAGGATTAGCACTTGGCGTGTTTTAGGAATGATCATATTAACCTCTGATTAGCATGTCTGGGCAGCCAAAATGTCAATGGTTTCAAAAGTTTTATCCAAAGGGTGTAATACGGAGGAGCTCAGATAAAATTTCCAATACCTTTGTCTGGAGTTTGAAAAACACATGTTTAAGTTTCTGAAAATGATCTGATTCTTAGGGGGAAAAATTTGGTATCGCGCCATTTGGGGCGCCATTATCGGCCATGCGCAAAGTTTGGCGCCTGCCGCTAATTATCGCCTCCGACAGCAAACTTGGCTTTTATCGCCCCTGGAGGTGATTGGAGCGCTAAGTCAGGCGCTTCACACCTGTCTTAAGGTGCAAAGGCCGAGGAGCGAGGCGCTACCTCAGAGCACTGGCGAAGCAAAGAAGGGCAAATCAAAATGAACCTGCAAAGTGCTGCTCAGTACCCAAAGCTCCTTCACACAGCGTTGAATCTCTCCAGAAGTCTCTCTCTCTCTCTCAGAATGCGTGGTGCAAAAATGTCACCGACAAAAAAAGGCAGGAAGCGGTCGCCTTTAAATAGCGCTCCCCTAGTCCCTTCCTGACTGCAAAACGCTCCCCTCAACCTGACGTTGCTAGCGGCAGGCGGTAAGGCAGAGGGCGCCACTCAATATCTGGTCCGGGGCGCTAACGGGGCGTTGCGCACTCGAATGACGTCACGATCTGCCGGCGCAGGAGATCGCGGCGGTAGTGTTTAGCGCCGCCGCAAAATGTCTAGTTAATTTTGTGAGCGGCGCAAACATCGCCACGCCCGGGCGCTAGTTGCTTTGCGCCCCATTAGCGCCCTCTTAAGGTGCTAACGGGAGGCGCAAACAACTGAATTTTTCCCCCTTAGTGTTTTTCAAAAATACATTTACGTTTTATTGCAGCAATTCACAATTTAGACTGATCACCAGGTGACTTACAACTTGATGTCTTGTCAGCTTTCTGGCCATTCAGTGGATTAAACACAATCTTCAGCCTCTAGCTGGTGCAGTGTTACCTCTCTCTCCTGAGCATGAATTGTGCAACTTTAACTATTTCTTTCTATCTATGAGCATATACATAAATAACCGAAATTGTGCTGCTAAAGAATAGTGTCAATTGATCACTGACCATCCTTCTCTTCCCTGTTCCCCCCCAAAGACCCCCTGTGGAAAAACATTGCAGCGTATTATTTTACGTTCTTTTCAGTGCTTTACAAATTCTCGGGATTTGATGAAAGACAAATCAGTCATTCTCCAGATGGCTACCCATTAAAGGATACATTAAAGAATGTTTGCACAAAACTACAGTGATGCAAATTTACTCAAAATCAGTATATAACGTATCCGTTCTCACCTAATCATTTTTTGAAGGATTATACGGGAGATAGATTTTCCCCATAGTGCATGTTCTCCACCCATTCTTCCTGACTTCTCACCACAATTGAGGAGAGGCACCACATTATTATGATTATAAGAGTAAGGAAGTCTTGCTACAATTGTACAGGGCCTTGGTGAGACCACACCTGGAGTCCTGTGCACAGTTTTCGTCTCCTTATCTAAGGAAGGATATACTTGCCTTGGAGGCGGTGCAACGAAGGTTCACTAGATTGATCCCTGGGATGAGAGGGCTGTCCTATGATGAGAGATTGTGTAGAATGGGCCGATACTCTCTGGAGTTTAGAAGAATGAGAGGTGATCTCATTGAAACATACAGGGTTCTGAGGGGGATTGACAGGGTAGATGCTGAGAGGTTGTTTCCCCTGGCTGGAGAGTCTAGAACTAGGGGGCACAGTCTCAGGATAAGGGGTCGGCCATTTAAGACTGAGATGAGGAGGAATTTCTTCACTCCGAGGGTTGTGAATCTGTGGAATTCTCTGCCCCAGAGGGCTGTGGATGCTGAATCGTTGAGTATATTCAAGGCTGAGATCGATAGATTTTTGGACTCTCGGAGAATCAAGGGATATGGAGATTGGGCGGGAAAGTGGAGTTGAGGTAGATGACCAGCCATGATCTCATTGAATGGCGGAGCAGGCTCGAGGGGCCGAATGGCCGACTCCTGCTCTTATTTCTTATGTCCTTATATTTCCCAACATTTGTGGATAAAGATTTCCAATTCGAGGGAATCACAAGCCCCGATTTTAACTGGGAGTGAGGGGCAAAGGGCAAGGGGCGAGTGTTTGGCCACTGGGTTGAATATTGGGCCACCCCAGCATGGCGACGTGACATCACGTGAGGCCCGGACCGTTTTAACTCCCACAGAACAATTCCCATATTTTTCATATCACAGAAAAATCATTGGAAAATAGCTCTTCAGGTTGATTTTTTCCCATCGCGCAGTTTTCCTGTCTCGGTCACGATAATCCTGGATTCTGTACAATAATTATCAAACGCTATGTAAATCTTTCCAGTCGGCCCCTATAGTACCTTTTCATTATTAGTTTCCACTCATTGTTTTCTGTGCCCTGTTCTGGTACAATTTTAGCTACACCAGTTTTGCAGTTTCTTTGCCTGCCCAGTTAATACTTGATAAATTGGGGAATTCAGACTTGAAGCAAAGCAATATTTGTTGGTGCGTCCAGTGGGGTCCTCTTTAAATATGCCAATAAAATCTGCTATTTTAACCTGAGGCCTGAGTGGAGCAGCAGTGATTGCTTCCCCAACTGGCCAAACCTGCCACCAACAGCAGCCAGGGCCAGTAGGCCCCACTTGGACCGAGCTTCCATCCCCTTCCCACCCGGCCGTCGGTGACCTCCTGCCACCTGATTTTAATGGCTGGGCAAGTTGGCAAGCGGCATGTTAATGAGGCCTGACCGTTAAAATTGGCCGAACCCTCCTACTGCCGATCCCAGACAAGCACATCCCTTGTTTTGACGCGTTCCCGCCCGGGAGTTAAAATCAAGCCCAACTTGTCAATTCTGTGGCACAGATGTGTCATGATAGCAAAACCTTAAATCGCACTAGGGAGACCCTGCTTTATACACCATCCTGCATTAAAACTATATTACTATGCCAGGAAAAGAATAACTCGCTGTGACAGCAAAACGACGGATCTTTCTTCACTTGCGAATAACCAATCGTTCAATCACTTTCATGCAGTTTGTGACTTAATGATCTTTCACACTTGTAAAATAAAGTTTACATTCATGCTGTCACAGTAAGTTATTTAATATTTAGGGCTAGATTTTCAGTTGCTAGCGCCAGCAGTTAGCGCCTTAAGAGAAGTGATTTTCGGGCGCTATGCGTGTAGCGCCCGTGCGCAGCGCAGTTTGCGCCCCGCCCCAAATTAAGTTGCCCGTTAGCGCCGGCGCAAAGTTTAGCGCCCGCCCGGATGCGCGCGCAGAAAATGACGTCACATCCTCGTGCAACGCCCTTTGTGCGCCCCGATTCCAAACTTCAGTCGGACCGCCCCATTGTGCGGCTGGCGGCCGGAGCGTTTGGAAAAAGGAACACAACACAACCAGCGCGGGCCCCGGGGGGCGCAAATTAAAGGGGACGTGCTCTCCAGTATAAAGGCCAGCCTTTTTTCAGAAAACACTCTTGTGCAACGCATTTTTGGAGACACAACAAGGAGGATAGCTAACTGGTTTCAAGCAGCAAGAGCGCAGGTATTTTTGGACTCAGGCCAGAGCGCTGCAAGTGGCCTTTTGGAAATTTGAGTGTTTGCCAGGATTTGATGGGGGTTGCATGGGGTGCCAACACGGAGCTGCAGCTCTATGTCCGTAGGGCTCGCAGACGCATTGTGAGAGGGGCAGCCCTGGCTAGAGGCAGAGGGGGCTACAGGCGTCGGCCACGTAGGCCTTACCCAGTCAGGCTATACCGCCAGCAGCGCTCCTACCTAAACATGAGTGCCGCGCGATGTGTTAAAAGGCTCCGATTCCGAAAGGAGGTGATTGCAGAGATCTGCCACCTGCTTCGCCAAGATCTGCGGCCAAAGCTCAGGTGCAGGACGTCTCTGTCGGTGGAAGTGAAGGTGACGGTGGCATTGAACTTCTATGCCACCGGCTCCTTCCAATACGCTGCTGGGGACATAGCAAACATCTCCCAGTACGGCGCGCATCGCTGCATCCGCCAGGTGACCGAAGCACTGTTCAGAAGGAGAAGCCAATTCATCTCCTTCCCCATGGCCCTGGAGAGCCAGCATCAGCGCGCATTGGGATTTTCCAGACTCGGGGAATTCCCCTTGGTGCAGGGCGCCATTGACTGTACGCATGTGGCTTTGCGGGCCCCTCTGGAGCATGGTGAGCAGTATCGCAACAGGAAGGGCTACCATTCTCTGAATGTGCAGCTGGTGTGTGACCACAAGCAGCGCATCATGGCAGTCAATGCCAGCTTCCCAGGCAGCAGCCACGATGCCTTTATCCTGCGGCAGAGTACTGTGCATGACATGTTCCAGGCACAGCCTCCCCCAAGAGGATGGCTACTCGGGGACAAAGGCTATCCTTTGTGCACCTGGCTCATGACCCCGCTCCGCGCGCCCAGGACTGCTGCTGAAGAGGCCTACAACGAGAGCCATCAAACCACCCGCAACATCATCGAGCTAACTATTGGGGTCCTCAAGCAGCGGTTCCGCTGCCTTGATCGCTCCGGAGGAGCTCTCCAGTATTCGCCGGACCGGGTCTCCCAATTTGTGGTGGTTTGCTGCATGCTACACAACCTGGCTATCCGCAGGACTCAGGCACTGCCACCTGACGTTGGACCAGCACCTCAGGAGGAGGAGCAGGAGGAGCATGAGGAGGAGGAGGAGGAGGAGCAGGAGTACGATCCCAGGAGGGAGCGACCAGGGCCAAGGGCCGCACGACGCCACCTTATTACACGGTACTTCTAAGCCCCCTGTCAGGGAATGGCCAGGGGCCATGAGGGAAGATGAATGCAGCCGCTCCGCAAGCCCTCAGCCGGCGAAGCCAACAAACACTAAGAAGAGCAACCATGGAGACTGCATGAATAAAGATAATTTTTTATTGCACAAAAATGAAAAGCCCTTCCCACATGAATCCCCAAAAACAATAAACGGGCCCCACAAAAAGCCCAACAAACGACTCACTCCCACAAACTGGGGAGGAGTCACTCCACCTTTCTTCAAACCGGGCCTCAACGTCGGCCTAACGCAAAAAATAAGCCCTCCAACAACACAACCATGGGCAAAATAAAGATGGCCACCGCCATATAAAAGGAAAGCTGGCCACACCCTCTACTGAGTGGCCCGCGAGGGCGAGACCTTGCCCAGCCTTTTGCCTCCCCTGCCCGGCCTGCTGCTCCTTCGCAAGCTCTGCCCAGTGGCTGCTGCGAGGCTGGGGGAAGGCGCCTGAGGCTCAGATGCCCTTCCGCCAGATGCCGCTGGGGGGCGGCCTACACGGCGTTTGGGCCTCGAGGGGCCGTCTGCTGAGTGGCGCACCTGAGCCTGGCCACCATCAGCTGCAGCCGCTTGCCCTTGACGCCCCAGTGGGGGAATGGCGGCAACGGATGGCGCAATGTGGGCCAGCTGGCGTCTGGGATGCGCTGGCTGGTGCTGTGGCGCGGTGGCACCCGGCCGGGCCCGCACTGCAGGATCCGCAACAATCAGCCGAGGGGCGGCTTGCTGGGATGGTCCAGCGCGGCGGCTGCCCTGGCGATGCCTGCCTGAGACAGCGCGTGTGGCAGCAGTGAGTGCCCCTGTTGTCCTGGTGTGCACGCGCATCACATCCGCCAGGGTCTTGACGGCATCAGTCAGCATGCGGCCACTCGCGGCAGTTGCTGCCCCGAACTCGCGCACACTGGTCGCCAGCGACTCGATGGCCTCAGGCATGCGCCCCACCACGCTCATGAGCTCCGTGTGGCGCCGGTCCGAATCCTCGGCCATCTTATCCAGCTTCCGCACCTCCTCCGAGGTGAAGGTGTCCGGACTGGAGTCGCGACTCTCCCGCTGGGGAGGAGGGGGCCGAACTAGGGGACCCTTGCCACGTTGGTGGCGGCGAGTGTGCCGATCAGCAGCACTCCCCTCTGATCCTTCCCCCCTTTGGGGGGAAGGCCGCGGGCCACGCGCACGGCTCCTGGGTGGCTGGACGCCACTGGTCCCAGAAGCTGCATTGCCCTGCGACAGTTCCTCCAGGCACTCGTCCAGTGAGGAGGTGTCAAGCATTTCCTCCTCTCCTGCGGGACGTGACTGTTCCCCCGATGGTCCGGCTTGCTCCTCCTCCTGCTCCTGCTCGGAGGTGCTGTCACTGGCAGCTTCAGGGTCCTGGTCGTCACCAGCTGAAAGCAGGAATGCACAAGAGTAGCTTCAGAGTGAGGAGACGGCGTCAGCGAGGGAGTTAGGACTGGTGGCATTCAGCGCATTGGTGGGACAGTGGCAAAGGAGGTAGCTCGGATGGGCCAGTGCAACGCGAGAGGGCCAAAAGGCGAGGTCCTTACCATTGCCGGGCAGTGGAGGGTTGGATACTCCGCACGCTGTGGGGACAATCACACGGGCTCCCATGAGCACACACACGCGCTCCTCCAGCTGAGTGAGCTTCTGCAGCTTGGCGCGGCCACCCCTGGCACGGGCCTGGCGATTAAAGGCTACTTTAGCCTGCAAGAGAAAGGACGGGCTGTAAGTGCGCAGTGTAGCCCTGATGTAGTGTGCACTGCCTCCCATGGTGGAATAGCTTGGACAGAGTGAAGCCCTGATGTAGTGTGCACTGCCTCCCATGGTGGAATAGCTTGGCCAGAGTGAAGCCCTGATGTAGTATGCACTGCCTCCCATGGTGGAATAGCTTGGACAGAGTGAAGCCCTGATGTAGTGTGCACAGCCTCCCATGGTGGAATAGCTTGGCCAGAGTGTAGAGTGCCGAATGGCCAATTGATGCTCATGACTGTCCCAATGCTGCTGGCTGAGGGCTGGCCAATAGGACTTTCAGCTCCCTTTGCCCATCATGTCAGGTGTACATGCAAGAATGAGGAGGAGACTGGAAAGGGTACTCACCCTGACAATCCTGGTCAGGTCGTTGTATTTTTTACGACATTGTTTGTGGGTCCTGGGGGCATCGCCGGTGAACGTCACCCTCTGGGCGATCTGCTTCCAGGCTTTGGTGTAGTCATGGTGGGTTGGATTCCTCCCACTCTCTGGGAACAAGATCTTGCACCTCACCTCCAGAGCTGTGACCATTATGTCCAGATCACCCTCTGAGAAGCGCAGGGCACGCTGACGGGCCTTCTCTGGCGTTGCCATGACTCCCTGGGGCTGAGCAGCAGTGTTGAGGCCTCTTTGCAAGGCTGCAGTGTGCAGGGCAAGGCAGCAGACCAATTCGTCCCTTCCCCCTTTAAGAGCTGGTCGGCGCCACGGGGTCTGCTGTCAGTCCAAATATGACCGCACCCGCGCTGCGCCCTGCCTGGGCGCTATCCCTCTGGACCGCCGGCTTAGCGCCTAAAGATAGTAGTGGAACGCCTCTCTTAGCGCTCCACCAACCTCTTAGGGCGAAGCCACTGAATTCCCGGCAACGGGGCGCTACTTTGGGGCGGGCGCTAACTTCGGGCGGGCGCTAAGGGTAGCGCCCCAAAACTGCCTATACTGAAAATCTAGCCCTTAGTGTTTTATATCTGTTTAGCAGTTCTTGAGAGGTGTTACAGATGTGTTCGGTCCTTATGAAAGTGAAATGGAAAAATGATGAATAAATATAATATTTGAAAGGAAATAAGTATTAATGTTACTACATCTAAACACTCCTGATAAGGTCAAACTCTATACAGGGTGTGATATATGTGCCTAACATACACATGGTGTGTCGTAGTAATGTACTTCCATTGGTGAGGCTCCATACTGGAAGTGCAAAGTCAGAAATTTAACCCTGGAATGTTATCTCCTGAATGTGTAGCCCGTGGGTGGACTCCAGCCAAGGCGCTATATATATTTAAAAAGTTGCAGAGTATCCTTCTGACCTCCCACTAAATTGATTGTTAGCGCTCCAAAAAAGAATTGGAGTGCTAAATCAAACGCTAATCAGTTAACTTAGGGCGCTACACAGAGAGAGAGAGAGAGAGAGAGAGCGAGGCGCTACACAGAGAGAGAGAGAGAGAGAGAGCGCAGCGCTACACAGAGAGAGAGAGAGAGAGAGAGCGGGGGCGCTACACAGAGAGAGAGAGAGAGAGAGAGAGCGGGGCACTACACAGAGAGAGAGAGAGAGAGCGGGGCGCTACACAGAGAGAGAGAGAGAGAGAGAGCGAGGCGCTACACAGAGAGAGAGAGAGAGAGAGAGAGAGAGCGAGGCGCTACACAGAGAGAGAGAGAGAGAGAGAGCGAGGCGCTACACAGAGAGAGAGAGAGAGAGAGAGAGAGCGAGGCGCTACACAGAGAGAGAGAGAGAGAGAGCGAGGCGCTACACAGAGAGAGAGAGAGAGAGAGAGAGAGCGAGGCACTACACAGAGAGAGAGAGAGAGCGAGGCGCTACACAGAGCGAGAGAGAGAGAGAGAGAGGGAGCGGGGCGCTACACAGAGAGAGAGAGAGAGCGAGAGCAGGGCGCTACACAGAGAGAGAGAGAGAGAGAGAGCGAGGCGCTACACAGAGAGAGAGAGAGAGCGAGCGGGGCGTTACACAGAGAGAGAGAGAGAGAGAGAGCGAGGCACTACACAGAGAGAGAGAGAGAGAGAGCGAGGCGCTACACAGAGAGAGAGAGAGAGAGAGCGAGGCGCTACACAGAGAGAGAGAGAGAGAGAGAGAGAGCGAGGCACTACACAGAGAGAGAGAGAGAGCGAGGCGCTACACAGAGCGAGAGAGAGAGAGAGAGAGGGAGCGGGGCGCTACACAGAGAGAGAGAGAGAGCGAGAGCAGGGCGCTACACAGAGAGAGAGAGAGAGAGAGAGCGAGGCGCTACACAGAGAGAGAGAGAGAGCGAGCGGGGCGTTACACAGAGAGAGAGAGAGAGAGAGAGCGAGGCACTACACAGAGAGAGAGAGAGAGAGAGCGGGGCGCTACACAGAGAGAGAGAGAGAGAGAGAGAGAGAGCGGGGCGTTACACAGAGAGAGAGAGAGCGCGGCACTACACAGAGAGAGAGAGAGAGAGAGGCGCTACACAGAGAGAGAGAGAGAGAGAGCGAGGCGCTACACAGAGAGAGAGAGAGAGAGAGCGAGCGGGGCGTTACACAGAGAGAGAGAGAGAGAGAGAGAGAGCGAGGCGCTACACAGAGAGAGAGAGAGAGAGAGAGAGCGAGGCGCTACACAGAGAGAGAGAGCGAGAGCGAGGCGCTACAGAGAGAGAGAGAGAGAGAGAGAGCGAGGCGCTACACAGAGAGAGAGAGAGAGAGAGAGAGAGAGCGAGGCGCTACAGAGAGAGAGAGAGAGAGAGAGAGCGAGGCGCTACACAGAGAGAGAGAGAGAGAGAGAGAGAGAGCGGGGCGCTACAGAGAGAGAGAGAGAGAGCGAGAGCGGGGCGCTACACAGAGAGAGAGAGAGCGAGGCGCTACACAGAGAGAGAGAGAGAGAGAGCGAGGCGCTACACAGAGAGAGAGAGAGAGAGAGCGAGCGGGGCGTTACACAGAGAGAGAGAGAGAGAGAGAGAGAGAGAGAGAGCGAGGCGCTACACAGAGAGAGAGAGAGAGAGCGGGGCGCTACACAGAGAGAGAGCGGGGCATTGCACACAGAGCGATAACCAATTTCAGGTGCAGTCCAATCACGACTCATCATTCACATTGGCTCCTTCCAGTTCTTAAAGGGCAGGGTCAATCATAAGAACATAAGAACATAAGAAATAGGAGCCAGAATAGGCCATTTGGCCCCTCGAGCCTGCTCCGCCATTCAATAAGATCATGGTTGATCTTGGGCTCAAAACCACTTCCCCGCCCACTCCCCATAACCCTTCACTCCCATGGCTTGCAAAAATTTGTCTTTCTCCACTTTAAATATATTTAATGACCCAGCCTCCACGGCTCTCTGGGGCAGAGAATTCCACCGATTTACGACCCTCTGAGAGAAGAAATTCCTCCTCATCTCAGTTCTAAAAGGCGACCCTTTATTCTAAAACTGTGCCCCCGCGTTCTAGATTTCCCCACGAGGGGAAACATCCTCTCTGCATCTACCTTGTCGTGCCCCCTCAGTACCTTATATGTTTCAGTAGGATCACCTCTCATTCTTCTAAATTCCAATGAGTATAGGCCCAGCCTGCTCAACCTTTGCTCATAAGTTGATGGAAGCCCCCAAAGTGCGGACCAAGTGATATACAAGGTCGACATCACTGGCTTGTTGAAAGAAAGACAGACCAACTAATTGAAGTCAAAAACGGTTTACTCAGGCCTGAGGAGAGGCTTCCAGATCACGTCTGGATCCAACTCCAACAAGCCTCTCAAAGTCCACACAGTTATACAAAAATTAAGGCCCTGCCCTAGAGGTGGGGATAAGTTTATTAGCATACTAGCTGGGGGGAGCCCGGCTTTGCCAGGGCTGTTTTGGGCTGGGCGGTTTAAATCGAGTGCCAGGCTTTGGGCCCTGTCTGTGTCCCTCTGTGAATCTGCTGGCGGGCAACATTTCTACCTTTTAATACCTTGAAAGATGAAAGTGAAAGTACTTATTAAACGTTTTTGGTAAATCTTATGTTATTTTTCAAAGAGAAACTAACTTTTTCAAAGCTGGATAAGGAGAGTAGTTTGAGCTGCAAGCAGTGAAAGAATGGCTGGCAGATCCCTGAGATGAAAACGATTAGTCCCGCCCACACACACACTTAATACCTTGAAAGATGAAAGTGAAAGTACTTATATAACGTTTTTGGTAAATCTTATGTTATTTTTAAAAGAGATACTAACTTTCAAAGTAGTTTGAGCTGGAAGCTGCAAGCACTGAAACAATGGCTGCCAGATCCCTGAGATGAAAACGATTAGTCCCGCCCACACACACACACACCGATTGGCCAACCATCAGGGGACCGTACTGTAGGATTGGTCAATCGTGACGGCACAGGATTGGTCGAACCTTGACGTCAGTCAATCAATGCTAGCAGATAATGAGTTTAATTTTGAAGGTTTTTTGCATAAGGCGCGAACAATTTTCGTCCGACCGAAAAGTAAATACGCTGACCAGCGTCCCGGAAGCGTAAGCTTTCTTCGGAGGTAACGCGCGCGTAGGTACGCTGTATAACTTTCGAGCGCATAGCCGGACAGACGCACACCCGAGGACAGACAGACAGACAGAAGGACAGACAGATCGACCGCTTTATTATATCTATATATATAAAGCGGCTCTTCTGTCTGTCCCGATGTCTGTCTGTCTGTCCGTCCGTTCTCTATACGTTTGAAAGTCACACAGCGTACCGACGCGCGCGTCACCTCAAAAGAAAGCTTGCGATTCCGGACCGGTCATAGGCGTATTTACGTTTCGGCCGGACAAAAATCCCGCCCGCGGTATCCCAAAAACGTTCAGCGTTCCGCTCATTAGCATCTCATTAGCGACCGTGTGACGTCGAGGTCCACCAATCGGACGGCGGGTTCCTTCCTACAGTTGAGTGTCGAGTGACTCGACGATTGACCAATCCTACGCTTTGGTGACCTGACCGGTCGACCAATCGGTGCGTGTGTGGGCGGGCCTTATCCTTCTGAACCGAGGTGAGTGGCCGCCATCTTGATTTTTCACAATTTTTTCCCCCCACACTTTCTGTGTGTTAGGGAACTACGGTAAATATTTTAATGATGTGTTAGGGAATTAAATAACAATTTAATGGGGGGGTGGAGCCTCGGGGAATCGCGAGGGGGGGGCCTCGGGAAATCGCGGGGGGGGGGAAAAGAGAGCCTCGGGAAATCGCGGGGGGGGGAGCCTCGGGAAATCGCGGGGGGGGAGGAGCCTCGGGAAATCTCGGGGGGGGGAGCCTCGGGAAATCGCGGGGGGAGAGCCTCGGGAAATCGCGGGGGGGAGAGCCTCGGGAAATCGCGGGGGGGGGTGCCTCGGGAAATCGCGGGGGGGGGGTGGAGAGCCTTGGGAAATCGCAGGGGGGGGGGCGAGCCTCGGGAAATCGCGGGGGGCTCACGCCGGCCGCACTGACCGCGCATGTGCCGGCCGTCCATCAGCCGCGCGATACGCGGGGGACCTCAGCTCCGGACCTCAGGCGCTAGGCAGGGGGAGGGGCCGGAGAGAGGGACAGAGGGGAGTGGAGGGGTGGGGGTGGGCGAGGGGAGGGAGGGAGGGAGACAGGGGAGGGGAGGGTGGGGGTGGGCGAGGGGAGAGAGGGAGGGAGAGGAGAGGAGGGGAGGGGAGGGAGGGATAGGACAGGGAGAGGACATGACAGGGAGAGGGGGACACACAGGGGCTGGGGAGGGGAGGGAGAGGAGGGGACGGGAGGGAGGGATAGGACAGGGAGAGGACATGACAGGGAGAGGGGGGACACACAGGGGCCAGCGAGACCAAGCGCCCCAAAATTGCCCTCGCAATGCGGGGCTCCCCAGCTAGTATATATATATACTAGCTGAAGTGCCCGGCGGTGCCGAGGCTTTTTCGAGGGCATGTTGCTGTTGGAAGAGAGAGAGAGAGAGCGCGACTGGGGGGGAAGAGAGAGAGCGACTGGGGGGTAGAGAGAGAGCGACTGGGGGGTAGAGAGAGAGGGCAGGGGCGGGGGGGGGAGGGAGGGCAGCGGGGGGGGAAGGGAGGGCGGGGGGGAGGGCGGCGGGGAGAGGGCGGGCGGGGGGGAGGGGGGGAAGGGGGGGAAGGGAGGGCGGGGAAGGGGGGGCGGGGGGAAGGGAGGGGGGAAGGGAAGGGGGGTGGGGGGGAAGGGAGGGGGGAAGGGAAGGGGGGCGGGGGGGAAGGGAGGGGGGGGAAGGGGGGGAGGGGAGGAGGGGGGAGAGGAGGGAGGGGGGAGGGGAGGGGAAGGGGGAGAGTCCCCGAGCCCCCTGATCCCCGTCCCCCCAAACTCCCGAGCCCCCTGGTTGCCCCCCCCCGAGACTCGCCCCCCACCCCCGAGGCTCGCCCCCCCCCACCAACCAAGCACCGAACTCCGGAGGCGCGATCTTCCGAGCACCGGCCTCCCGAGCTGGCTTCAAGATTGCGGCTGTGCGAGACGGCCAGCGGGCCCGGTTGCCAGGGTAACCCTTGATGCTCACCAAGCCCCGCCCCCCGGCCGAGCCAGAGAGAGAGATGCCGCGTCTCAGCTGCTCCTGCTGCGCGCGCGCGCACCCTTTAGTAAGGTAGCGGCGCTGGGCTGAGGCCCACCCCTCCAGCCTTCGAGTGGGGCTGGGAGGTGCCTAGCTCGGGCGTGGGTGCGGAGGAGATGCTGAGGCTTCAAGGCCTACCTGGAAAAACGGGGAAAGGTAGGAAAATTAATGAGATTAGATAAGTTAATGACTTTCTAAATCATTTTTTTTAAAAACAGTGTTTTAAAAGCAACTTTTTTTTAAAGACGCAGAAAGCGGGAAAAAGAAAGGAAAAGTTTGGAATCAAGATGGCGGCGACTCACCTCAGTTCAGAACGATAAGGCCCGCCCACACACGCACCGATTGGCCCGGCGGCACATGCCAGCAACCCGGCGTACGATTGGTCGAGCTCGAGGTCACTCTGTCACTAATGTGCGGGTAATGAGATGCTAATGAGCGGAACGTTAAGGTTTTTCGGATACCACGGGCGCGATTTTAGCCCGGCCGAAACGTAAATACGCTTAAAACCGTTTTGGAAAGGTAAGCTTTCTTTCGACGTAACGCACGCGTAGGTACGCCCTGTAATTTTCGAGCGCATAGCCGCCCAGACGCACACCTGCAGACAGACAGACAGAAGGACAGAAGGACAGACAGAAGGGCAGACAGAAGGACCGATTTATATATATAGATAGATAGATACAGAGTTATAGCTAAATTGTAATTATAAAACTGTGACATTCCATCCTTCCAGCCGCTTACAAATCCCACATTTCGTTATCAGTTGGTCCCGTCACCTCTTGTGACCATGGGCCTCATCTTAATTACTTTACAACCATCCATTTGCCCATGGTCAGATGGTTCAGTCTGTTTAAGTGTTTTCTTAAGATAGCAGTTCTTTTCAAAACGGGCAACCCGCAGACTTTCTGTCTCACTTTTGGGTCATTTCTGCAAAGCAAAAACACTTTAGTTAATCCTCAGTATACTTTGAAGAATAGAACCCTGTTGAGCTTTACACTAAACAGATTCTTAAGTGCATAGGTGTCGACCCGCTTGGCTGGACCCACACATCTCTCAATCTTTCCAGGAGTTGTTCTGGCAGTTTTAATCTCTCAGCATTTGACCCTTAATCATGTTTAAAACTTAACTGGGTTTATACAATTTTACAGACCTCTATTGTTCAACTCAGAGCATGAATTAACCCATTCCCTCCACTTTGTCTATTAGTGTTGCAAGTGAATCCTGGTTTGTCTTGCCCTATTATATCCAATTTTTAATATCTTACTTCATAAGTCAACCCCCTCATCTCTGGAATTAACCTAGTGTATCATCTCTGAACTGCCTCCAATGCAAGCATATCCTTCCCTAAATAAAGATACTGAAACTGTACACAGTACTCAAGGTGTGGTCTCACCAATACCCTGTACAGTTGTAGCAGGACTTCCCTGCTTTTATACTCCAACCCCTTTGAAATAAAGGCCAACATTCCATTTGCCTTTTTGATTACTTGCTGTACCTGTATGCTAACTTTTTGTGTTTCATGCACAAGGACCCCCAGGTCCCTCTGAACTGTAGCATTTTGTAATCTCTCTCCATTTAAATAATAATTTGCTTTCTTATTTTTCCTGCCAAAGTGTATAACCTCGCACTTTCCCAAATTATACTCCATCTGCCAAATGTTTGCCCACTCACCTAGCCTGTCTATATCCCTTTGCAGGTTCTTTGAGTCCTCTGCACAACTTGCTTTCCCACCCATCTTTGTATCATCCGCAACCTTTGCTACATTACACTCGATCCCTTCATCCAAGTCATTAATGTAGATTGTAAATAGTTGAGGCCCCAGCACCGATCCCTGTGGCACCCCACTAGTTACCATTTGCCAACCGGAAAATGACCCATTTATCCCAACTCTCTGCTTTCTGTTAGTTAGCTAATTCTCTATCCATGCATTTCTGCTACCACCACTGCCACTGCGCCATTGTCCTTATTGCTGCCTGTCACCCAGCCAGCCCAGACTGCTGCCGCCCATGCTGAGTTGGTGCAGTGTCAGCCGGGCCTTCCTGGCCCAGAGCTGCTCGAGGGTGTCATGCAAGTCTTTGGCACCGACACTCAGCAGCCTCCCACCAACCCTGCTGCAGCCACTGGGCATAGACTATGTAGGAGCAGTAGATTAGGAAAAGGGGTTATTTTTTAATTCATTTTTTATAGGATGTGGGCGTCGCTGGCAAGGCCGGCATTTACTGCCCATCCCTAATTGCCCTTGAGAAGGTGGTGGCGAGCCGCCTTCTTGAACCGCTGCAGTCCGTGTGGTGAAGGTGCTCCCCCAGTGCTGTTAGGGAGGAAGTTCCAGGATTTTGACCCAGCGATGATGAAGGAACGGCTATATACTTCTAAGTCAGGATGGTGTGTGACTTGGAGGGGAACTTGGAGGTGGTGGTTTTCCCATGCGCCTGCTGCCCTTGTCCTTCTAGGTGGAAAAGGTCGTGGGTTTGGGAGCTGCTGCTGAAGAAGCCTTGGTGAGTTGCTGCAGTGCATCTTGTAGATGGTACACACTGCAGCCACGGTATGCCAGTGGTGGAGGGAGTGAATGTTTAAGATGGTGGATGGGGTGCCAATCAAGCAGGCTGCTTTGTCTTGGAAAGTGTCGAGCTTCTTGAGTGTTGTTGGAGCTGCACTCATCCAGGCAAGTGGAGAGTATTCCATCACACTCCTTACTTGTGCCTTGTATATGGTAGAAAGGCTTTGGGGAGTCAGGTGGTGAGACACTCGCCCCAGAATACCTAGCCTCTGATCTGCTCTTGTTGCCACAATATATATGTGGCTGGTCCAGTTAAGTTTCTGGTCAATGGTGACCCCAGGATGTTGATGGTGGGGGATTTGGCGATGGTAATGCCGTTGAATGTCAAGGGGTGGTGGTTAGACTCTCGCTTTTTGGAGATAGTCACTGCCTGGCACTTGTGTGGCACGAATGTTACCTGCCACTTATCAGCCCAAACCTGAACGTCGTCCAGGTCTTGTTGCATGCGGGCACGGACTGCTTCATTATCTGAGGAGTTGTGAATGGCGCTGAACACTGTGCAGTCATCAACGAACATCCCCATTTTTGAACTTATGTTGGAGGGAAGGTCATTGATGAAGCAGCTGAAGATGGTTGGGCCTAGGACACTGCCCTGAGGAACTCCTGCAGCGATGTCCTGGGGCTGTGATGATTGACCATCAACCACCACAACCATCTTCCTTTGTGCTAGGTATGACTGCAGCCAGTGGAGTGTTTTCCCCCCGATTCCCATTGACTTCAGTTTGACTAGGGCTCCTTGATGCCACACTTGGTCAAATGCTGCCTTGATGTCAAGGGCAGTCACTCTCACCTCACCTCTGGAATTCAGCTCCTTTGTCCATGTTTGGACCAAGGCTGTAATGAGGTCTGGAGCTGAGTGGTCTTGGCGGAACCCAAACTGGGGGTGAGTAAGTGCCGCTTGATAGCACTGTCGATAACACCTTCCATCACTTTGCTGATGATTGAGAGTAGACTAATAGAGCGATAATTGGCCAGTTTGGATTTGTCCTGCTTTTTGTGGACAGGACATACCTGGGCAGTTTTCCACATTGTCGGATAGATGCCAGTGTTGTAGCTGAACTGGAACAGCTTGGCTCGAGGCGCGACTAGTTCTGGAGCACAAGTCTTCAGCACGACAGGCGGGATGTTGTCGGGGCCCATAGTCTTTGCTGTATCCAGTGCGCTCAGTCGTTTCTTGATATCACGTGGAGTGAATTGAATTGGTTGAAGACTGGCTTCTGTGATGGTGGGGACCTCAGGAGGAGGCCGATATGAATCATCCACTTGGCACTTCTGGCTGAAGATGGTTGCTGACGCTTCAGCCTTGTCTTTTGCACTCATGTGCTGGGCTCCACCATCATTGAGGATGGGGATATTCATGGAGCCCCCTCCTCCCGTTAGTTGTTTAATGGTCCACCACCATGAAAGTGGATGTTGATCCCTTTAAATACCGCTCCTACAGCGGCCGTCCGACAGCATCACGCTCCTCTTCCTGCCATTGTTCAGGCCAAGCGCTAAGACGGGGGCGAATGGCAATTTTGCATCTGGGCCATTAACGGGGTGTTCCAAAGTCAGTGACGTCATGATCTGGGAGCCGCTAAAGGCCTAGTTGCTAAATGTTAGCGGCAGCGCTAAATCCCGGGTGAATCTCGCATGCGGCGTTGGATTCGCCACGCCGCGCCGCGCCGTGAACCCATTAGCATGTTAGCGCCCCCACTCCCCCCGGCACTAATGGGAGGCTCTAACATGCCGAATTTCACCCCCTATATGTTTAAATTGAACACAGTTCAACTCTTCCACTTCAAATGAAAATTATGTAGAAGTCACCATAGAGACCCAAAGGATATTTTTGGTTATTAAGCCCCGATTTTAGCTCGGGATGAGTGCGTCATGCAGGACCTGGGCGCGAGCGGCAAGATGGCATCGCCAGAGGCCTGGAGAGATTTTAACTCCTGGGTCTGATTTCCATTTCCTAAACCAGTGGGAATCATTACCTGGCTAGTGGGTGAGAGAGGCTGCGGACCGCCTCCGGGAATCCAAGGGAACGGTCCCTGGCGTAATGTAAATGGCGAGGGGGTGATCCGGAGGGGCTCGGGGGAGGGAAGCCCAGGGCAGAGGAGACCCAAGGCTTCACTGTGAGGCCCAGTGGAGGGGGGCGGACAGGGTGAAAATCAGGCCCAATTGTTCCAGTACTGCCGAAGAGGATCAGATCAAACCTATCTGACAGTATCAAATATAACCTTATCTAAGTAGTTATATTACTTTTTGTTGGATAGCTCATCATTTCTTCAGCAAAATAAAATCACATTTGTAATGTTTTATGGAGCAAATGTATTCTTCTGAATAACTCCTACGCCCTAAAGGGAGATATACAAATATTTGCTAGTGTTTCTGCTTTTGTTTTTAAATTACCAGATATCTTATGAGAATGCTCAAGAAATTCTGGTGTCATTTGTTATTGTCGGCAACTTTAATTTTCTACAAAACATAAATCCTTTCAGTGAAATATTGTAGTTTCATTTGGCAAGCTTTAGAGAAAGTCTTAGGGGGAAAAATTCAGCTGGTTGCGCCCCCTGTTAGAGCCTTAAGAGGGTGCCAAGTGGGGCGCAAAGCAACTAGCGCCCGGGCGCGGCGATATCTGCGCCTCTCGCGAAATTAACTAGACATTTTGCGGTGGCGCTAAACACTATCGCCACGATCTCCTGCGCTGGCAGATCGTGATGTCAGTCGAGTGCGCAACGCCCCGGTAGCACCCCGGGCCCTGGACCGGATATTGAGTGGCGCCCCCTGCCTTACCGCCTGCCGCTAGCAACGACAGGTTGAGGGGAGCGTTCTGCAGTCAGAAAGGGACTGGGGGAGCGCTATTTAAAGGCGACCGCTTCCTGCCTTTTTTTGTTGGTGACATTTTTGCACCACGCATTCTGAGAGAGAGAGAGACTTCTGGAGAGATTCTACACTGTGTGAAGGAGTTTTGGGTACTGAGCAGCACTTTGCAGGTTCATTTTGATTTGCCCTTCCTTGTATCGATTTAGAAGAGAATGTGGGGGCTGCACTGTGAGCTCTTTCCCTGGGTCTCTCCATTGTTCTTTCCAGCAGATTTGATGTACAGGTCTCTCCAGGCCGAGATTCAAGGCTGCAATGAGCAGGGTGTGGATGGAGAGCAAGATCAACCCTCCCCTTTAAGAACTGGCTGGCGACATTGTGTCTCTGTTCCATTGCTGACTGACATCACATGAGCTTCGCCCGCCCTCTGAGGTAGCGCCTCGCTCCTCGACCTTAGCGCCTTAAGAGAGGTGTGTGTAGGCAGATTATTATCTGAATGGCAATAGATTGGGAGAAGGGGAAGTGCAACGAGATCTGGGTGTCCTTGTGCACCAGTCGCTGAAGGTAAGCATGCAGGTGCAGCAGGCGGTTAAGAAGGCAAATGGTATGTTGGCCTTCGTAGCGAGAGGGTTTGAGTACAGGAACAAGGATGTCTTGCTGGAGTTGTACAGGGCCTTGGTGAGACCACACCTTGAGTATTGTGTGCAGTTTTGGTCGCCTTATCTGAGGAAGGATGTTCTTGCCATGGAAAGAGTTCAGCGAAGATTCACCAGGCTGATACCTGGGATGGCAGGAATGATGTATGAGGAGAGATTGGGTCGATTGAGCTTGTACTCGCTGGAGTTTAGAAGAATGAGAGGGGATCTCATTGAAACTTATAAAATTCTGACAGGACTGGACAGACTAGATGCAGGAAGGATGTTCCTGATGGTCGGGGAGTCCAGAACCAGGGGTCACAGTCTAAGGATAAGGGGTATGCCATTTAGGACAGAAATGAGGAGGAATTTCTTCACCCAAAGAGTGGTGAACCTATGGAATTCTCTACCACAGAAGACAGTAGAGGCCAATTCATTAAATATATTCAAGAAGGAGTTGGATATATTTTTTAAGGCTAAAGGGATCAAGGGGTATGGGGAGAAAGCAGGGACAGGGTACTGAATTTGGATGATCAGCCATGATCTCATTGAATGGCGGAGCAGGCTCGAGGGGCCAAATGGCCGACTCCTGCTCCTATCTTCTATGTTTTCTATGTAGCGCCTGGTTTAGCGTTCCAATCACCTCCAGGGGCGAGAAAAGCCAAGTTTGCTGTCGGAAGCGATAATTAGCGCCAGGCGCTAAACTTTGCGCACCGCCAATAATGGCACCCCAAATGGGCCGATACCGAATTTTTCCCCCTTAGTATTGTTCCTAGACTCAGTACAGATTCAAATAGACTCCTCATCAAATCGACTGCGCTACTATTAGGAACATCAGAGAAATGTGACCAGAATATCAGCCCTCAGCTGAAGAGCTGCTGCTGTTTAAACCAGACATGTGTGTTCTTACTCTTTTTCTTAATTTATTCTCGGGATATGGGCAACGCTGGCCGGGCTGCATGTGTTGCCCAACTCCAGTTACCTTGAGAAGCTGTTGGTGGGCCTCGTCCTTGAACTACTGCAGTCCGTGTGGTGATGGTGCTCCCACAGTGGTGTTAGATGTGGGATTCCAAGATATTAACGCAGCAGTAATGAAGGAATGATAATATATGTCCAAGTCAGGAAGGTGAACATGCATTAGGTGATAGGACATCTGTGACTTAGGCCGGAATTTTGCCGGTGCTCAAAGGGCAGGTTTGGAGGCGGGTCCACTGTCAAAATAGCAAAGATTGATGGCGAGTAGGAAACCCTCCATCAACCGGCCTCCTCACGAGTCTCCCAGGTGTCGGGTCTGTCAGCGGAGAACTGACCCGACACCAAGCAACAGGGGATACAATTGAGCTCATTAAATGGCTTGCTACGAGCCAATTTAATGGGTTTTTAGGCTTCCTTCCAATTTTACGTTCTCCCCCATGGGTTACCCGCTGCTCGGGGAACAGGCCAGCTCACCCTGGCGTGTTGTGAGTCTGCTCTGATGTTTCTGATAAGCTGACAGCTGCAGAAGTGGTGTAAAGGATGCCATGTTGCAGATGGTCAGTTTCAGAGCGCAGAAACTGTTGGTTACAGGTCCACAATCCCTTATCCGCAATTCTGAAATTCAAAAAGCTCTGAAAACCGAAAGTTTTTCGTGGAGTGTCACTCGTGTGCACGACATGACCCGAGTGGCGCCAAACATGACCCGACGTGGCCGATGCGTGACCCACGCAGGTGTGAGGCGTCAGTTGTGTCTCAGCGCTGCTACCAGTCACACGTGCGTCTGCTGCTCGCTGATATTTTTTGTTATTTTGTGATTTTGAGTTTAATTTCACTGTGAAAATGTCAAAAAGAGCTGCAGATACCCCTACTGTTCTGAAATCCGAAAAATTCCGAATTCTGAAACACATCTGGCCCCAAGGGTTTCGGATAAGGGATTAATAACCTGTACTGCATTTATAATACAAACAGAGATTTCTTTAACTTGCAAGTGTTTAGAGGCAACCATATGTCCAGTGCCACCTCATTGAAACAACCTCTCTCACCATTGACAGATCGCTTCTGTCATCTCACCTGCAGCTGCCATCTATTCCAGCAACATTGGTGCCCTTGAAAAAAATCAGACCTTGGTCCTCTGAATCCCTCCACGATCAGCCCCAACACCAACATCACCAGGCACACCAACATCATCAACAACACCTTCTCCGCCATCATCTGATGCTGCACAGGACACAGGGCATCAGCGCCTGACAACATTGCTGGCCGGGAGGCCAGCGATGGCATCACCATGGCCAGTTTTACTTCACTTGATGCTGTAAACCCTGGCTGCCACATGATGTGCCAGGTTGACACCATCCCACACCAGCACCCTAAAGCACCTGTTTAATGTCCAAGACATTCCATGCACCACATCACTAGTCGGGGGGAGGGGGGCGGAGTTATGACTGAACAATCACTGGAAATCAGTAAGACACTTCTCAAGGTGCACACAGATCTGTCCAGTAAAGGGCAGTGTTGAAAATATAGATTTCACTGTATGACAACACATTATCAGAAACTTCACATGGACATTGGCTAAACCTCTCAAGTGCCTACCCTTGTGTATTGTTAGTTGGTATGCTTGCAGTAGGATGAGGGTGAGTGTGAGGGGTGGTAGTGAGATGGGGAAGTGATAATGTAGATGGAGAGGGATGGGTGGAGGTGCAAGGTAAGTTGGTGTGAGTAAGAATGTGCAGGAGTAGGGTAGGGAAGGCAGAGTGATGGGGGTGTGTTGAGTGGCACAGCAGGATGAAGTTAAGTGTGGCTTTGTTGTAATGTTTTGTGGTCCACTGAGATCATTGAAAGTTTGGCGCCACTGCAGCCAGGGACCCCTGACAACATCCCTGCTTTTGCCCTCCTGTGCAATGTGCAACCAGGCTGCGTTGGTGTCCTGGGGAGGTCTCTTCTACCCTTGGAAGGGAAGAGAACCTCCCTGCGTGCTGTGACTCCCTCCATAAGCATAATTGGGGCTAATTGTAACAGTTCTTCTGTTGCCCTGAAAAAGATTAGTTAGCTTCGAACAGACCGTGGATCAAACCCAGGACCTCCCTGATCTGCATGGCTCAGCTATTCAATCTCGTAACCATCTCAATCATCAAAGGACTGGGTTTATCTTTAAAATGGAGCAAAAGCAAATGTGGGAAATCAAGAAAAACGCTGGAGGGGAAATCAGTGGAGGGGATATGGGTTAGCTGTAAAGTTTTTAAAAAACCTGTGACTCCTGATTAATTCCAGCAGGTTGGTCGCTCGCGGCAACATATTAATGAGGATATTGTGGTACAGGGGGAATGCTGGTTATAGAGTTAATGGCTACTTTGTCCTATTTATCTAAAATTAGAAATTATTCACAAAAAGTGTGAAAAAAAGAGAAATCGTTTTTTCTTTGGCCTCCTCAAACTTCAAAAGATAATCGTTTACAAAATGTTTGTTGAAGATTAATTTCAGAATGCCTCAACATCGGTGAAGAAGAGTTACAGGCCAGTTACAGTAGACCATTTGTATTGTTGCAAAGTGGCTTCAGCTTTGTAATTACGCATTTCAGCCACACTGAATCCTCGCAATCAGTGCAATGCCAAAAAAATAGTTTGACATCACTTGGCAGTAAAACTGCAATTGCTGTGAAACAAACCTTAAAAAGTTTGCAGCTTCAGTAGATCGCCTGCAAACTCTTTTAAACTTTATTTATGTTAAATTTTGGCAAAGAGACAATTCTCTCACCAGCCCTGTAATATTAAAATGTGACCAGAACTTGGAGGCTGCTGAGCAGGCTCCCATGCACACACATTAACACACACGCACAAAGGTCTGCTTTGTCGGGCTAAAGACCCATGAAAATCTGAGGCACACAGATCAGGAAGGACTTTGTGTTGATTCCTGGTCTCAGCCATAGAGACAACTGGTCTAGTACAAGGGCTTTAGTGCCTCTGAACTAGGAAATGGGTTGTGAATCTTTGGAATTCTCTGCCCCAGAGGGCTGTGGAGGCTGAGTCTTTGAATATATTCAAAGCTGAGATCAATAGATTTTTGGGCACTAAGGGATTCAAGGGATACAGGGATCGGGCAGGACAGTGGAGTTGATTTAGAAGTTCAGCCATGATCTTATTGAATGGCGAAATAGGAGATGGATTCCAAGTATAGAGTGAAACACAGTGGCATAAATGGCACTTTCCAAAACAATGGAATATCTTTTTGCTGTCAAGGTGTTATCAAAGTGTAAATGTTCCTGATATTCTTGACATTCATTTCTAGAGGAATAGAATTGAAAAGCAGAGAGTACTGCTCCTATTTCTTATGTTCTTATCTGACCTAATAGAGGTCTTTAAAATTCTGAAGGCGTTTGTTAGGCTAAACGTAGAGAAGATGTTTTAACTTGTGGGGGACCGCAAAACTGGAGATCATATATATATAAGATGGTCACTAATAAACCCAGAGAGTGGTGAGAATGTGGAACTTACTACCACAGGGAGTGGTTGAGGCGAATAGTATCGATGCCTTTAAAGGGAGGCTTAGATGAGGTAGTGTGGGAGGAGGATCATGTGAAACACAAACACCAGCATAGACCAGTGGGGCCGAATGGCCTGTTCTGTGCTGTAAATTCTATGTAATTCTTCCAATGATGGAGTGTGTGTGTGTGAGAGAGAGAAAGGCAGAATTAAATAAATCTCATTGTTAATGAAAATAGAATAGTTTCCAACTAAACCCTTCAGTTTAAACAGACACCATAGGCTCAGGAACTGAAGAAGAAGGCCGTGTATTTTGAAACAACCATGAAAGCAGCTGTTAAACGCATCCATTCGTTCTAACTGCTGTGATGAGAGTTTCAGTAATAAGGCTGTCAATCAGTTTTCTTGCCTGAGAATTTTTTGTGGTTATCCCAGGAAGACTTTAGAAGTAGAGAATTGGGAAATGCCTAATTATAAAGCGATTTTCTGTGCTCAAGAGTTATGACCATTATTAAATCCCATAATATTAGGTACATGAGTTTTGTAATGTATGGAATCAGTCAGTGGCAGTTTACAGCTTGATGTGGTTCTGCTCCAACCATTTCACATATCACTTTTCTCATAAACAGTAATTAGACAGGAGGCTTAATGAAAGGCTGCTGCATTCAGGTAGCTGTGTGGCATATAATGAATGATGTTGGAGTACTCATTTACTCTGATGATTCAAAATACAAATCAGTGGAGGTCACAAAAAACGAGACGTTTGAAGAAAATTGGCAGGAATAATGAGAAGCTACAGTCTTCACTGTGAATGACTTCTAACGTTGATGTTTGTACTTGCTGCTAATTTTAAATTGACTGACTGGCATCTGGTCTCATGACCAACATTTTGCACCCCAGTGTACTGGGACTGGTTAGCATATCAGAACACTGTAACTTTCACCTTGAGGCAAGTCGGAGTGCAGCAGGACAGATGGAATGAAGGTCTCCTCTTTATCGTTTCCGAGGGAAAGATGACCTTGACCAATCCTAATCCTGTTCCCAATAGAGATGAGTTCACAGGCCCTGGTAAATTCTAGCATCAGGAGAAATCCGAGTTTGAAAGGCAATATCTTCAGTGAAAGAGTCTTTCAGCGTCTTGTGTTCACACGCGATGTAAATGGCATAATCTGCAACACGATGACATCACTCTGGATCTCCCCAAACATAACCACTTTGGAAATGATATTAAAAAGTGTAATTTCCTTTTGATGTTCCTTGTTTAAGGGATCAAATCTGTCAATGAATGCCCTAAAAGGATAATGCTGCCTCATTAACAACAGAAAGGTTTAAATTTATGCACTTAAATATTAAAATGATCTTGGGGAGTGGTGCTTAAATGGAGACCTGCTCTCACCTATTTACATCTCGCCAATGCTGTAACTCCAAATCAGGGCCTAAGACCCGTGACTCCCTTTGCTAACAGGGAAAGGAACCCAGCTCTGTGATTCTCATACAAATAAAAGGGTAAATTTTACAGTCTAGCATTCCCAGCGTAGAATTTTACACATATCAAGCACAGAGGTGACGAGTTCTGACGAAAGGTCATCGACCTGAAACGTTAACTCTGTTTCTCTCTCCACAGATGCTGCCTGACCTGCTGAGTATTTCCAGCATTTTCTGTTTGGATTACAGAGGTCAGCACACCCAGATTCCCATCCATTAGTATAATGGGGGCTATAAATCGTAAAACACACCCCAAAGATGAAACTGTGAATACTGAAAATCTGAAATAAAAACAGAAAATGCTAGAAAAGCACAGCAAGTCCATCGACATCGAAAAAGGGAAAAGAAGGTTAATATTTCGGGTGTAGAACCGTCATCAGAAATGGAAACTGGAAGTATTTTAATCAAGTTGAACACATCAGGAAGGGGCAGGAACCCCATGGAAAGGTGCAGGAGCCGAGAGATAGAGAAATGGGGCGGGGGTAGAGTGGGGGGAGTTTAAACGGAAAGCCACAGGGGAGTCCGGGTCACACTGGTAGGCAGAGGGAGGGTGTTTGGTGAAGAAGTTTTCCAACCTGCACTTGTTACCCACAGTGTGGAGGAGACCCCAGAGTGAACAGTTACTTGATCGGGGGAAGTAAATGTAAATTGATGTCTCACATAGAAGAAATGTTTGGGTCAAACCAATTGTGCATCACATACGGTTAGGGAACCAAGGGAGAGGGTGATAGTGCAGGAAGGTGGAGTTGAGGTAGAAGACAAGCCATGATCTTGTTGAATAGCGGAGCAGGCTCGAAGGGCCAATTGGCCAGCTCCTGCTCCTATTTCTTATGTTCTTAAGTCTGAGCCCCTTGGACTTTAGGCAATGAAGATGGGGCCATACTGGGGGAGCAACCAGGATGGGAAAGATTAAGGCCTAGAAATTCGGTAGGCTTAGCGCCGCATTTGAGGCGCTAGAGGGCCTAGCGCCGGAGTTATGGCTAGTTGAGAAATTCCCTGGGGCCCTAAATCGGCGTTGCACCGGTAGCGCTGCGCCGGCACCGATGACGTCATCGGTGTGCGCAGCGTCCCGGTTGCCGTGGTAACCCGGCCCCAAGCCGAAATTCAGTTGCGCCCGCCTCGCCCGTGGCAGGCGCAACTAAGACTCTGGCAACAGAGTCTTCCCCCAGTGTGCGCCGGCGCATAAAGGTGGAGCGGCGGCCGGCCGCGTTCCCGGCGGCCGCCTGCCCGCACCTCCCTTCCCGGACTCCTGCATTCCCCCCCCGCGGCCCTGATCAGTGTCTGATGCGAGCCCGGCACTTCCCCGAGGTGCCGGGCTCAGATGTCGGGTCAATCCGCCGGACAGTTGTCGGCTGCAGGCAGCTCCTCCTTAACAGGAGGAGGAGGCCTGCAGTTCCCCCGCCTGCCGCACCGCATCGGGTGCCGCAGCGGGGGATTAGCGCCGGGAAACCCAAGTTCACGCCCGTTTTGAGGCGCTAAAGGAGGGTTTTAGCGCCCGCCGCCGTCTGGGCCCGGCGCACCCGAATTTTCGTCGCGCGCTGCCGCATTACCGCTGGCGCAAACTTTCTGGCGCTACAGCCCTGGCAAGACCAAAACCCAATTTCTAGGCCTAAAGGTTTCACCCTGGACAAGAGCATCAAAGGTGGAGGTGAGGGAATGGTTGAGCAGATTCACGGCCGCAGAATTATCGCAGTGAATGGAAGGTCAAATTCTAGGCAGTTGGGACTTTGAAAATGCCGTTGTAAGCGACTTGGGGGAGAGCTTTCCCAGGGGCAGGTGCAGAAGGAAGCAGGGTTGGAAGCAAGTAGGACATGTTCCTTGGTGACAGCCTTGTCTGTGATCAAGACCATAGGAGTGGAGAGACCACATGAGATGGCAAAGTCAAAGAGGTATCCTTGAATATGGGTAATGATAACATAAAATAATATAATCAAAAAGCAGGAAAATCATATATTTAATGATTTTTATTCTGGGAATTTTATAGTATTTTTAGTAAACTAGAAATGGTTCAAAATCATGTGAAAAGCTGCAGGACCTTGATGCAAAGTTGGACAGCAACTAGGCGGACCTTGCACCACACAACTAGTTCTTCTGGGTCTAGAGCGGCTTAACCAGCGGTCCATAAAGAGACTGCTGGAGGCCACAGCAAAACAGGCCCAACAAGCTTTGAACATTTTTTAATTTTGTGGAGTCGGAAGGATTGAGAATGCTCCTGCTGGCTCCGCAAACCAACAACGCATCGCTGCCATCCCAAACTCGCCCCCTCGCAGCATCTCCTCCCCACCCACACCCCTCGCTGGACCAACCAGAGGATCGCTGACGACACTGCGCTCTGCAGCGGATCGCAACTTCTGCCATTACTAACAGCGAGTTGCTTCCCAATGCCCGCTTGGCGTCTGTAGCCTTTCGGTTAAAAGCAGATGAAGCCTGGTGCCGGATTCGACGCGGGCATCACGATGCCACGATTCCTCTGCTTACTTGCCACCCGCTTCAGCCGCAAGTCCAACTTCTACCCCAGCGAGTAAACCACCTATAAAGCAGCCAAATGGCTAGGTT
This sequence comes from Somniosus microcephalus, assembly GCF_052327205.1. NCBI lineage: Eukaryota > Metazoa > Chordata > Chondrichthyes > Squaliformes > Somniosidae > Somniosus > Somniosus microcephalus. The sequence goes on from NC_141003.1 coordinate 91,865,287, forward strand.
AACCTCAATGGCCAATTAAGTTACCAAGGGCATTCAATTTCCAATCTTATTTCATGTCATATGCTGTCCCTTACAGCTTGGGAATAGTCTGTGCCGGATTATCAGATTGCAATGACCAGTATAGCAGGAGTAATAGGTATGGGGGCGTGGGAAGGGGATGTCGATGAGTATTTTAACATTAAGGCTGCTTTGTGGGTTTGCATTATCAGGTGACAGCACCTGCTGGAGCCTGCCCAGATTTGTAATGAGGACAATAACCCTTTAAATTGAAGAGAAGAGTCTATGGGTGAGAAATTCGGTATCGCCCCATTTGGGTTGCAATTATCGGCCGGGTGCAAAGTTTAGCACCTGGCGCTAATTATCGCCTTCAACTGCAAACTTGGCTTCTATCGCCCCTGGAGGTGATTGGAGCGCTAAATCAGGCGCTACACACCTCTCTTAAGGCGCTAACGCTGAGGAGCGAGGCGCTACCTCAGAACGCTGGTGAAGCCCATGTGATGTCAACCAGCAATGGAACACAGACACACTGGCGCCGGCCAGTTCTTAAAGGGGAGGGTCAATCTTGCTCTCCATCCACACCCTGCTCATTGCAGCCTTGAATCTCGGCCTGGAGAGACCTGTACATCAAATCTGCTGGAAAGAACAATGGAGAGGCCCAGGGAAAGAGCTCAGGGTGCAACCCACATAGTCTCTTCTAAATTGATACAAGGAAGATCAAATCAAAATCAACTTGCAAAGTGCTGCTCAGTACCCAAAACTCCTTCACACAGCGTTGAATCTCCCCAGAAGTCTCTCTCTCTCTCTCTCAGAATGCGTGGTGCAAAAATGTCACCGACAAAAAAAGGCAGGAAGCGGTCGCCTTTAAATAGCGCTCCCCCAGTCCCTTTCTGACAGCATAACGCTCCCCTCAACCTGTCGTTGCTAGCGGCAGGCGGTAATGCAGGGGGCGCCACTCAATTTCCGGTCCAGGGCGTTAACGGGGCGTTGCGCACTCGAATGACGTCAAGATCTGTGAACGCAGGAGATCGGGCGGTATTGTTTAGTGCCGCCGCAAAATGCCCGGTCAATTTTGCGAGAGGTGCAGATATCGCCGCGCCCGGGCGCTAGTTGCTTTGCGCCCCACTTGGCACCCTCTTAAGGCGGTAACGGGAGGCGCTACCAACCGAATTTTTCCTCCTATAAGTGTTCAAACTTTTCAGAATGCTAAGGTAGTCTTGTGGAACGCTGGCTTTTATATCTCGAGGACTAGAGTACAAGGGGTAGAAGTTATGCTGCAGCTGTACAAAACCCTGGTTAGACCACACCTGGAGCACTGTGAGCAGTTCTGGGCACCACACCTTAGGAATGATATATTGGCCTTGGAGGGAGTGCAGCGTAGGTTTACCAGAATGATACCCGGGCTCCAAGGGTTAAGTTACGAGGAGAGATTACACAAGCTAGGGTTGTATTCCCTAGAATTTATAAGGTTAAGGGGTGATTTGATCAAAGTTTTCAGGATATTAAGGGGAACAGATAGGGTAGATAGAGAGGAACTATTTCCGCTGGTTGGGGATTCTAGGACTAGGGGGCATAGTCTAAAAATTAGAGCCAAACCTTTCAGGAGTGAAATTAGGAAACACTTCTACACACAAAGGGTGGTAGAAGTTTGGAACTCTCTTCTGCAAATGGCAATTGGTGCTAGATCAATTGTTAATTTTAAATCTGAGATTGATAGCTTTTTGTTAACTAAAGGTATTAAGGGATACGGGCCAAAGGCAGGTATATGGAGTTAGGTCACAGATCAGCCATGATCTCATTGAATTGTGGAACAGGCTCGAGGGGATGAATGGCCTCCTCCTGTTCCTACGTCCTAGTCACAGCAAACAGCACAGAGAACAATAATCTCTGAGGTGTTAATGGCATGAGGCTCATGTTGTTCAATTTAATACCAGAAGTATTTATTAATCTAGAGGGAAAGATCAGTTCAGATTGTATAACACCAGTAATAGGCTGTCAAATAAATTTTGGGGAAAAAGTCCCAAGCTCTGAATATTAAGACCTCTATATTAACTGTGAATACTTTTACCTCGCCGACAATTTGGAAATAATTTTTTATCTTGCCATATACATACGAAGGTCCAGTATAGAGAACACTAAACTTATTGTTTACTTCAGGAAACTGAGCTGGAATTCTTTTGGTAACTAAGTGTAATGTTTATGATTTTACCAGGAGCAATGAACAGAGAAAGTTTACACAAACTCACTTACAATGTTACTGCATGGAACAACCTGAGGTATTCTTACCCCCTAACATGAAGAAATGGTAAAAGGTTAGCAAAGAAAATTCTAAAAGCAAAGCTGGCTTTCCTTTGGACACTTTAACCATGCCCCCACCCCTCCCAAGTTATTTGTTTAATCTGTTGAGCAAGTTTTCAAAGTCCTTTGTTCTTGTTCTTGTGTACATTTTGAGCTTTTAAAAATTACAGGCAGGCACCACTGTGCAGACAGCAGGCTGCATGGTTCCAATTGTCTCCATCATGCTTGTGAATAATTGAGACCTCCTGATTCTGCGGTGTGTTGGCCTGGAGTAGGGTGTGCTGGGACCTCCTGAATCCCTGGTGTGTTGGCCTGGAGCAGGGAGCGCTGGGACCTCCTGAATCCCTGGTGTGTTGGCCTGGAGCAGGGAGCGCTGGGACCTCCTGAATCCCTGGTGTGTTGGTCTGGAGCAGCGAGCGCTGGGACCTCCTGAATCCCTGGTGTGTTGGTCTGGAGCAGGGAGCGCTGGGACCTCCTGAATTCCCAGTGTGTTGGCCTGGAGTAGGGAGCACTGGGACCTCCTGAATTCCCAGTGTGTTGGCCTGGAGTAGGGAGCACTGGGACCTCCTGAATTCCCAGTGTGTTGGCCTGGAGCAGGGAGCACTGGGACCTCCCGAATTCCCAGTGTGTTGGCATGAAGCAGGGAGCACTGGGACCTCCTGAATCCCTGGTGTGCTGGTCTGGAGCAGGGAGCACTGGGACCTCCTGAATTCCCAGTGTGTTGGCATGGAGCAGGGAGCACTGGGACCTCCTGAATCCCTGGTGTGTTGGCATGGAGCAGGAAGTGCTGCGCTTGTTTCCTTGCTTCCTGTGTGAAGGACAGTTCCAGCCACCTGGTTAACTTGGAATTCAGCTAATTCTCCTGAATCCAAATTCCAGTTGAAAAGGGAGTTGTTTGCAGATCTGTATTCAAGCTTCAGAATGAAGTATTAGTGGATTTTCTCAGTAAACCAATAATTAGCACGGATTCTAATACTTCAAAAGGAACGTGAGCCAAAGTTCTCCTCTGTGTTCATTAGAGAGGATTTAGCAGCGCTGAGGAACTGAAGCCTTTTCTTCACTTCCGTAACAGCTGAGCTGTCTTCCTCTGGGGCAAAGTGATGACCACCCCCATGAATGATATCAACATGGGTAAGGATGAAGTTGAACGAGATCTAGGAGCCTGACCCATATAACCAGAACAGCAGAATACAATTCAAAAGTAGCCATACTTAAATTGCAGGGGCCAGAGCACTCACTGTAAGTATTGTGAGCAGATCTGGCCACCAGGAAGCAAATGAAACGTTCAAGCTTTAGAGGCAATGCAGCAAAGCGCTGAGAGCAATCCTGAGCATCAGTCCACTGAGAAATGGATAGTACAGCTCACTAGTTTTAATGTAGGACAATGCTGAAGGATCTGGAAGCTTTTGGGTTATTATAATCTATTGTTCATTTATCTATGATATTGTAGACCTCAAGATTACACTGAGCCTGTAAATGAACTTCCCCTTTAACCTTTCTTTCCAGCGAGCTATGTTTAGCTCCTAATCCAATTGTGGCATGTAGAATTTCCAGTGTCTATAAAAGCTACACAAAATTAAAACATGCTGTGGTTACAGTTTTGATGGTAGTTCCCCACTGTGCAATGTTTGCAAGCCAACTTGACATCTACTTATAATTACGTAATTCAGTCCCCATATTAAAGTCATAAATTCTGTCCTAATTTTTATATTCAATTATAAATTCCTGTGTCCACATTTACAATGAAAACTGCCCCTGTAAACTGGTCATGCTACAATTACACCTTCCTTCTTTCTCTCAGTCCCCTTCCTCGCTCCAAAACCCGGTCTCAACACTCCTCCCTCTCTCTTGCAACCCCTCATTCTCACTCACTCAACCTCCCTTATTCTCTCTCAACCTCCCTTATCTATAGATATGTGAAGAGAAAAAGATTGGTGAAGTCAAGCGTAGGTCCCTTGCAGTCAGAATCAGGGGAATTTATAATGGGGAACAAAGAAACGGCTGACCAATTAAATACATACTTTGGTTCTGTCTTCACAAAGGAGGGCACAAATAACCTCCCAGAGATGTCGGGGAACATAGGGTCTAATGAGAGGGAGGAACTGAATGAAATCAGTATTTGTAGGGAAATGGTGTTAGGGAAATTGACGGGATTGAAGGCCGATAAATCCCCAGGGCCTGATAATCTACATCCTCGGGCACTTAAGGAAGTGGCCCTAGAAATAGTAGATGCATTGCTGGTCATCTTCCAAAATTCTATAGACTCTGGAACAGTTCCCATGGATTGGAGGGTAGCTAATGTTACCCCACTATTCAAAAAAGGTGGAAGAGAGAAAACGGGGAATTATAGACTGGTAAGCCTGACATCGGTAGTGGGGAAAATGCTAGAGTCCATTATAAAAGATGTAATAGCAGAGCACTTGGAAAACAGTGACAGGATCAGACAAATTCGACATGGATTTACAAAAGGTAAATCATGCTTGACTAATCTACTGGAATTTTTTGAGGATGTAACTGGTAGAATAGATAAGGGAGAACCAGTGGATATGGTGTATTTGGACTTTCAGAAGGCTTTCGATAAGGTCCCGCATAAGAGATTAGCGTGTAAAGTTAAAGCACAAGGAATTGGGGGCAAGGTACTGACTTGGATAGAGAACTGGTTGGCAGACAGGAAGCAAAGAGTTGGAATAAACAGGTCTTTTTGCGAGTGTCAGGCAGTGACTAGTGAGGTACCGCAGGGATTGGTGCTAGGACCCCAGCTATTCACAATATATATTAATGATCTAGACGAGGGAACTAGATGTAATATCTCCAAGTTTGCAGATGACACAAAGCTGGGTGGGCTTGTGTGCTGTGAGGAGGATGCCGAGAAACTCCAGTATGATCTGGACAGTTTGGGTGATTGGGCAGATGCATGGCAGATGCAGTATAATGTGGATAAATGCGAGATTATCCACTTTGGTGGCAAAAACAGGAAGGCAGGTTATTATCTGAACAGCAATAGATTGGGAGAAGGGGAAGTGCAACAAGACCTGGGTGTCCTTGTGCACCAGTCGCTGAAGGTAAGCATGCAGGTGCAGCAGGCAGTTAAGAAGGCAAATGGTACGTTGGCCTTCGTAGCAAACGGGTTTGTGTACAGGAACAAGGACGTCTTGCTGCAGTTGTACAGGGCCTTGGTGAGACCACACCTTGAGTATTGTGTGCAGTTTTGGTCGCTTTATCTGAGGAAGGATGTTCTTGCCATGGAGGGAGTGCAGCGAAGATTCACCAGACTGATACCTGGGATGGCAGGAATGACGTATGAGGAGAGATTGGGTCAATTGTGCTTATACTCACTGGAGTTTAGAAGAATGAGAGGGGATCTCATTGAAACTTATAAAATTCTAACAGGACTAGACAGACTAGATGCAGGGAGGATGTTCCCGATGGTCGGGGAGTCCAGAACCAAGGGTCACAGTCTAAGGATAAGGGGTAAGCCATTTAAGACAAAGATGAGGAGGAATTTCTTCACCCAGCGAGTGTTGAACCTGTGGAATTCTCTACCACAGAAGGCAGTTGAGGCCAATTCATTAAATATATTCAAGAAGGAGTTAGATATATTTCTTAAGGCTAAGGGGATCAAGGGATATGGGGAGAAAGCAGGGACAGGGTACTGAATTTGGAGGATCAGCCATGATCTCATTGAATGGCGGAGCAGGCTCGAGGGGCCGAATGGCCTACTCCTGCTCCTATCTTCTATGTTTCTATGTTTCTATGTTTCTATTCCCTCTCAACCTCCCTCATTCTCGCTCAATCTCCTTCTCTCTTTCTCACCCTCCCTCCCTCTGCCTATCTTAAGTCCTCTTTCCTCTCTTTCCACAGATTCTGTCTGTCTCGCTCTCCACCACCTCTCTCTCAACTCCATCTCTCTCTTTGTCAACGCTCTCTATCTTTCAATCCCATCACTCCTGCTCTTTCTTTCTCAACACACTTTTAGCTCTCAGAACTCAATTCAATGGATAGATTTCATCATGTTATTATGAAATACATAATTGTTGTACAAAAATAGTTTGAACCTTTATTTTGGACATTAGAAATCTTAGTTACTGAGGGAAAAAAATTCAGATAGCATTTTGAGAAAATAGTGGCCAGGCTGTACAATCACAGGGTGACGTTTCACTCTAAAATAGCAGCTAATGTGTGTCACATTGTGTGACTGACAATTTAAAATTGAAAATACCTATCACAGTACCACCCTCAGGAGTAGCAGAAACTGTAGGTGCTTAACAATGAGTGTTCAATGAAACGCATGCCCCATGTACCTAATACAATATACTGTGTTACTAGTCAATCTTCCATGGCGTTACAAATGGTAAGTCAGAGAAACTCTCTTACCTAACTCAGCAGTCTTCATGTTGCTTCCTCTGACTGTCCTCTGGTTCTATTTTTCTTTTCTGCTTCACTCCTCAACTCTTCTTTTGGCTTCTCTCTCTTTGTCTCTTTTTATTTGTCCTTTAGGGTGGGAGCTGGTGGGTGGTATGGTGAGAAGTGGTGTGGTGTTGCAAGGCAAGGAGCTTTCAGGCTGGATTTGGAGTTGGGTGGATGGAGAAAATGTGATCCTTAGTGTCCCCTTTACCATCGCCTCACTTAATCACTCTTGCTTCTTCTTATCCCCTCAATTCCTAGCATGTCCCGACCTCATTGCCTTCCCACCATTCCACCACTACCTCTACTGCTTCCCCATTGAACAACCCTCCCTGTATCCTCCCCTCCCCAATGCTCCATTGCTACTCACTTCACCATCAACCCTCTATCCACTTCTCCCACTCACTCCCCCCTAGAGCAGGTGGCAAGTGGGTAGAGAACTCCTCACGGTCAACTAGTCACCTCTCCTTCTTACCTTTCCTTCCTAACAGTTTTCCTTAAAAAGGCTTTATTTATTTCTCTCCGTCTCTCTTTCCCTTTGTCTCATAGGTGTTAGAAATTAGAATCTGTCATTAACACTGACCTTTTCTAATTGCCAACAAACACAGGTGAGGCCATTCACTGGCTCCAAAATGTTTTTATTTGCAAACTGAAGTGACACGACAGGAAAAGATTTCGGCAGAGATTCTCACGATCATCTGCTGTAACTCGGGCGGAAATCCCAGAGAAACAGCGTAAACAGCCTTACGGCATTCATCCGCGAAAGTTATGCCGAGAGATCGGGAACCCCAAGGAAATTCCTGTCATTTGTGTTTTTCAATTCATAATTTTAGATTTCACATTACTTTCAGGAGAGAATAAAGTGAGCACATATTAATCTGGGGCAAGATGGATGAGGATTGTGTGTCTGGAACATACACACACACTTTGATATACTCCAGCTGTCATTTATTCATTGTGCCAATACACAGTTCTTACTGATTTTTGGATGCACATTTCACATCTTAGATGTGAACAATGACATAAAGTAGATCCTCATAAATAGTTTCACTTCACAGAGGTGTAAATACAGTGAGAAACATTTATCAAGTGGCCAGGCAACAAGCAGTGGCTGGTGCACATGATACTGGTTCGGCATCAAGTAGGAAACTGATCACTGCTGTGGCTCATTGGCTTAAGAGACAAATATCAGAAGGGGGTTTGCAACCTGAGTGAAACCAAGAGAACACAGATGCTATAGAAAGAGAGGGAGTGACATTTGCTTTTATACAGCGCCTTGCATGTCCTCAGGATGTCGTCAATGGAGTACTTTTGAAGTGTAGTCACTGTTGTAATGTAGGAAATTATAAACTACAATGATTCGATTCTTGTAGGGGAAATATTTTAGCTAGGCAAAAGGAAATCTTTTACTTTAAAGTTCATGTGAAATGACATCGGAACAGGAGGAGGTCATTCAGCCCCTGAAGCCTGTTCCGCCATTCAATTATATCAGGGCTGATCCGCGTCTCAACTCCATTCACCCACCTTGGTTCCCTATCCCTTACCTAATAAAAACCTATCATGTAAAGTGAAAGGACAATGTTGATGGGATGCTCAGAACTAAGGCCGGAATTTTGCCGGTGCTCAGTGGACGGGATCGGTGGCAGGTCGGCAGTTAAATGTGAACTGATTGACAGCGGGTCAGGAACCCACTGTCAAATCGCGCACACTTGCCTTTCCCAATGTCGGGCCTGTCAGCGCTAAGCATGGGTGCCTTTTATACTCTCTCACCATGGTCCTCAAAATCTGACCACGATCAGCTGCAACACCAGCAGCACCAGGCTCACCAGCAGCACCAACAACACCAACCTTCTCCGCAATCAACTGATGCTGCACAGGACACAGGGCATCAGCACCCGACCACATTGCTGCCCGGGAGGCCAGGAATGGCCTTACCATGGCCAGATTTACTTCACTTGACGCTGTACACCCTGGTTGCCACATGATGTGCCAGCTTGGCAACAACCCACACCAACACCATAAAGCACCCCTACAATTCCCAAGCCATTCCTTTCACATTCATCACAATTGCGGGATGCCCTTATGTCTCACCATTCACTGCAACTCACTAAGCCACTCCCAAAGGTGCACACAAATCTGTCCAAGAATGCAAAACGTTGAAAAGTTTGCTGACTACACAAAACTAGGTGGGATTGTGAGTTGTGAAGAGGATGCAAAGAGGCTTCAAGGTGATTTAGACAAGTTGAGTGAGTGGGCAAATACATGGCAGATGCAGTATAACGTGGATAAATGTGAAGTTATCCACTTCGGTAGGAAAAACAGAAAGGCAGAGTATTATTTAAATGGTGATAGATTGGGAAATGTTGCTGTACAAAGGGACCTGGGTGTCCTTGTACACCAGTCACTGAAAGCAAACATGCAGGTGCAGCAAGCAGTTAGGAAGGCAAATGGTATGTTGGCCTTCATTGCAAGAGGATTTGAGTACAGGAGCAAGGATGTCTTACTACAGCTATACAGGGCCTTGGTGAGACCACACCTGGAGTACTGTGTGCAGTTTTGGTCTCCTTGCCTAAGAAAGGATATACTTGCCATAGAGGGAGTGCAGCGAAGGTTCACCAGACTGATTCCTGGGATGGCAGGACTGCCGTATGAGGAGAGATTGGGTCGACTAGGCCTGTATTCACTAGAGTTTAGAAGAATTGAGAGGGGATCTCATTGAAACGTATCAAATTCTGACAGGGCTAGACAGACTGGGTGCAGGGAGGATGTTTCCCCTGGCTGGGGGGTCTAGAACGAGGAGTCACAGTCTCAGGATATGGGGTAGGACATTTAGGACTGAGATGAGGAGAAATTTCTTCACTCAGAGGGTGGTGAACCTGTGGAATTCTCTACCACAGAAGGCTGTGGAGGCCAAGTCACTGAATATATTTAAGAAGGAGATAGATAGATTTCTAGATACAAAAGGCATCAAGGGGTATGGGGAAAGAGTGGGAATATGGTATTGAGATAGAGGATCAGCCATGATCATATTGAATGGTGGAGCAGGCTCGAAGGGCCGAATAGCCGACTCCTGCTCCTATTTTTCTATGTTTCTGTGTTTCTATGTTTCTAAAATAAAGATTTCAATGTATGACAGCACATTAACAGAAACATTACATGAACATTGGCTAAAACACACAAGTGCCTACCTTGCACTAGCCTGAGGGTGAGTGTGAGGGGTGGCTAGTGAGATGGGGAAGTGATAATGTAGTTAGAGAGGGATGGGTGGAGGTGCAAGGTAAGTTGGTGTGAGTAAGGATGTGCAGAAGTAGGATAGGGAAGGCAGAGTGATGGGGATGTGATGAGTGGCATAGCAGGATGAGGTTGAGTGTGGCTTTGGACTAACATCTCGTGATCTACTGAGATCAGTGAAAAGTTTGCTCCACTGCAGCCTGGTCCTCCTGACAGCATTGTTGCTTGTGTCCACCTCTGCAATGTGCAACCAGGCTGTGTTGTTCTCCTGGGGAGGTCTCTTTCGCCCTTGGAAGGGAAGAGAACCTCCCTGTGTGCTGTGACTCCCTCTGTAAGCATATGGAGGAAGTCATGGGAGAGCCTGGGTGCAGCCATGCACTTCTGTGCAGTGATTGTCAGTGTTTGCAGCACCTCAATGCTGTAGAACACTGACAGCACAACTGTCAAAATAAACTTGCGCATGGTCCCTTTAAGGAAACTGGCTGATGACACGTCATCAAATGATGTCACCAGACCCGCTTCCTCTAATTGGCCAGGAAACTCACAGGGCAGGGCTTAACGAGCCCCATCAACGGAAAATCCTGTTAGAGGCCGGGATGGAGCCAGCAGCAGGGTCGGGACCCGCCACCCACATCGCCCACCACGGCCACCCCCCCCCACTGAGGTAGTGAAAATCACAGTCTATGTGTTTTTCTTCAAGCAGTAATTGTTCGAACAGTAGCTGCCCTGCAAAATTACTGATGATTTACTAAACATGAAAGTCATTTAGTTACTACAACATTAGCAGGCTGGCGATAATTTAGAATACTTTATTCCGTAAGAACAAATTGGCATATTTAGTAATACCTGATCTATAAATAATGTTGATTCAAATTGTGGCTTTAATCTGCAAATTTAGTAAATGATGGTTTTGAGCGATGAACTTCAAAGTAAACTCCTTTTCCGTGTTCAATGTAATGGAAATAAAGTCTGTTATTAAGATTCTTGTGGTTTGGGGCATTGCACTGTAACAGTGGCTCATTTGTGCACTGCTTAATCTTCAAAGCAAGTCTCTTTTTGTGGAGTACAATGTTAACATAAAATTAGATTGAGAAAGGTTTACCATAAAACTGCAGGCGATCAAGAATAAAATTAGCACTGAGCCGCTGAGCATTGGAACGAATTGTAAACTGAGTTAGGCAAGAGCATCAGCGATTTCCATAAATCAGGGATGATAAGATCTATCTAATTGTCATAGAGTCATAGAGTTATACAGCACAGAAAGAGGTCCTTCAGCCCATCGTGTCCGCGCCGGCCATCAAGCCCTGAAATTCTAATCCCATTTTCCAGCACTTGGTCCATAGCCTTGTATGCTATGGTGTTTCAAAGCTCATCTAAATGCTTCTTGAATGTTGTGAGGGTTCCTGCCTCTACCATCCTTTCAGGCAGTGAGTTCCAGATTCCAACCACCCTCAAATCCCCTCTAAACCTCCTGCTCCTTACCTTGAAACTATGCCCCCTGGTTTTTGACCCCTTTACTAAGGGGAAAAGTTCATTTCTATCTACCCTATCTATGCCCCTCATAATTATGTACACCTCAATCAGGTCCCCCCTCAGCCTTTGCTGTTCTAAGGAAAACAACCCCAGCCTGTCCAGTCTCTCTTCATAGCTGAAACGCTCCAGCCCAGGTAACATCCTGGTGAATCTCCTCTGCACCCTCTGCAAAGCAATCACATCCTTCCTATAGTGTGGCAACCAGAACTGCACACAGTACTCCAGCTGTGGCCTAACTAGCATTTTGTACAGCTCCATCATAACCTCCCTGCTCTTATATTCTATGCCTCAGCTAATGAAGGCAAGTATCCCATATGCCTTCTTAACCACCTTATCTACCTGTTCTGCTGCCTTCAGGGATCTATGTACATGCACACCAAGGTCTCTCTGATCCTCTGTCCTTCCTAGGGTCCTACCATTCATTTTGTATTCCCTTGTCTTGTTAGTCCTCTCAAAATGCATCACCTCACACTTTTCAGGGTTAAATTCCATTTGCCACTGTTCTGCCCATCTGACCAACCCGTCTGTATCGTCCTGTAGCCTAAGGCTTCCCTCCTCGCTATTTACCACGCCACCAATTTTTGTGTCATCTGCGTACTTACTGATCATACCCCCTACATTCATATCTAAATCATTAATGTACACTACAAATAGTAAATAAAATCGATTCATAAATAACAGAAACAGTGACATTAACAGGTGGATCAGTATCTGGTTCACTTTGTGATTTAAACATTTTCAATGTGATTGTTTTGTAATTAAGGGCTGGGTGAACAAGGGCGAGTTAGTCACCTTGCTGACGAAGGAGGACAAAGCACGGCGGAGATTGGACAAGTCATGGAATAGATAAGCTTGCATTCCCTTATCATGGAAACAGGACAAATGTTTTGTTCTCCATAATTAACGAGTCACTAACAAAATTGTATTCTCAGAAATCACACATTTCATGCTATGCATTGCCATAATTTTTGCGCGAGATGTTAATTATGGGATAAAAACAGACATTCTGCCATTTCTAACCTAAGGAGACTGTCACTGATTTGTGCTGGGATCTTTACCTATGTTCAATTCACGATCTCAGTGATTCTGATGTGAAGAAACAGCAGATGGAGACCTGGGGCTCGATTTTCAGTGTGCCGTGGAGTTGGGATTGGAGGCGTGCAGTGGGTTAAATTCCCGAAATCAGGGGTCCCGACCCCATCCCGCCCCCAACCCGCCTCCATGTCAGTTTCACAGGAGGTGGGTACCCGCCCCGCACTGGGACCCGCCTACCCGAGGCGGGAAGGGATTAGTGCCAATTAACTGCCTGTTAACAGGTAATTAACAGGCAGTTTTTAGCCTAATCCCTATTTTGAAGCTTGAACTGTGGGATTCTCGACAGTTCCAAACCACGCCAAGTTAGAGGAGTTGGGCCGTCAGGTTGAAGGGCTTGGAGGGGTTGAGATGTCGGTGTTCAGGTGAGTGATGTGTGCATGAGTGCAAAGGTAAGTGTGTTTGGTGTGTCCAAAGTGATTAAATAAGTTTTACATACATTTTCTTATCTATTCAGCCTTCCTTCCTTTAGGTTCGGGGGGTCCCTCATCTCACCGGCACAGAAAGCAGAATGGCTGCGATCTGTCAAAAGTGACAGCCTGCAGCTTTCTGTTCTGGAGAGATTTCTAACTGAGTCTGTGGAGAAGGACTCATGTTAGAAGTAAGACTGTCAGTGTTTGACAGCTTCAAACAGCTGTGAGACACTGATATTTCATCTGTCAAAATGTCTTGACAGATGAAATTTCAGTCTGTGATGTCACCTGTAGCCGGGTGGCCCTTAATTGGCCTGCTTAGCTCGCTGGGCGGGCTCAACAAGGTCAATCAAGTTAAAATCACCTGGATTGGCCGCATCTCGATGGAGGAGGGACTACAACCCCGAAAGTTGTAGTCCCGCCTCCAACCCGATTTCTAAATGAAAATCCAGCCCCTGGAATTACCTCAACCAGAGAAAGAACAAATCAGTGTGAGCGATATCAGCAAGTTCATCCAACTCTCAGTGGCCAGTGATAGAAGGAGTTACCTTTCCTCCTTTTACTGCACTGAGTAACCTGTTTATTTTAAATGGTTGTATTAAAATAGTGCAGATTGGAATTTACTGTAAACCTGATAACCAGAGCACAGAATAGTTTAAAGGAGAAAATTAAACTCACAAATGTCATAAATCACAGAATAAATAAACCAGTGAGAGATATTTTACCAGAGTTAAAGCCATATAATATTCTTTATAATATTTGGTGGTTAGTGGTCATTATTGTGAATAAAATTGACCGCCCCACTTTGTCACAGGTGACGTCCTTCCTGGAAAACCTGGGGCTGATTTCTGGATCTCTGGAGACAACGGCCGTAATGATATTAAATTAAAAATTAGCAGCGATTGAAGTCAATGGAGAGCAATGTTGGGTGGGGTGTAAATCCAGCGTTCCACCCGATCCCGTGGAGCTCCCGCCCCGTGAGTTGGGTTAAAATTACCCCCGTTGTTCTAGTTGCATTCAGCTGGCACGACGGGCCGAATGGCCTCCTTCTGTGCCGTAAGTTTCTATGATTCTATGAATCCGACTGTTTCCACCCCCTCCCTGCACGCTCCCCACCCTGCTCCGCAGTACATAAAATTAAATTGAAGGATCGACTCTCACTGTGGAATGGTGCGTTGCCTTTAATGTGCTGTTTTTGTCCTAAGGGAATCGTTTCCTCCAGATAATCATCTCAGCATTGATGAATCAAGCTTCCCAAATAGACACAGGGCAAAACCTAATTACCGTGAGACCTGCACAGAAGACGAAAAGGTACCAAAAGAAATGAAAGGGTTGTCAAAACAATGTAAGCAAAATAAAGATGTAAAGGGAAGAAAAGTATCTCCATATGTCTGAAAAATACAATCCTTCTAGAATCTATGATGGTGTTTTGAAGAGACACATTTGATCTGTGACCCAGATTTCTTTTAATACCATGTCTTTTCAGCTTTCAAACTCATTTTTCTAACAAGTTGCACCTACTTATTTTTTAGGAATATGTCTTATGTAAAATGTTGATCAAATAGAATAAGTCAAGTGTATGAGATTAGCAGCATACTGGAATTGTGCATTGTGGGCACAGATTCAACTCTCCTCTCTAATCTGAACTCCCAATCTTTACACATTCTTCACAGAGATGGGGAACGAGGTCAGCCACCTCCCCATGGATGAGATTGGGGTGGGGATAAATTTAGGTTGGAAATTTCCAGTCCACACTCCTCAGTAGTGGCTTAGAAGCAGGATTAACTCTGCTGCCCTCTCAGGTGCAGGGAGTGTATTGTCCAATGAGGACCAGCATTGAGAGAAAATAAAGACATATCATTAATTACAGGGTGCAAACACTCAGAATTAAATGAATAAATCTATAGTACTATATCAAAGGATGCTCCATAATTTGCAGAGTTCTCTAAATAAAACATCACATTTAATTCTGTTCTATTTATATCTATTTGAGAATCATAAAGAGAATTGCAGTCCTCAAAGGATTTTTAACAACCAGTAAAGTACAGGTTCTAGAAAATAATAGGACTTCAAAACCTTGGAAAAACAGTGTAGAAAAAGAGAATTGTCTGCGATCTGTGGTTTTATGATCCAACCATCTACTTATGGGCAATGTGGAAATTTTAAGAAATTGCATATAGACTGACCAAACTGCACATGCAGAACAAACTGTGTACATTTGTCCCATCCTTTTCGCCATTGGATCTAAGGTCATACCTACACTACATTAAAAATACTAGACATTCTTAAAAAGAAAAGAAAGACTTGCATTTCTGCAGCGCCTTTCACAACCTCGAGACGTCCCAAAGTGCTTTGCAGCCGATGAAGTACTTTTGAACTGAAATCATTCTTTAAAGGATAAAAGGGTTCCATCCTTAATGTGAATTTTTAATGACACATCAGACTACATAAAAGAACTTGTGCTACTTTCTCATAATTATACCAGTTATCGATTGTGAAAGAAAGACACAATCAGGCTGAATTTTTCACCCAAAGTGTGCTCTACCTGACTCGCCCATGTATCTAGAAATTTGGATGGAAATCTAGCCACTGTGGGGAGGCCTGCCCTAGCAGAATCCGGAAGCTCTCCAGGAAGTTTTCCCACATTACAACAGTGACCACACTCCAAAAGTACTTAATTGGCTGTAAAGTGCTTTGAGACGTCCAGAGGTCGTGAAAGGCGCCATATAAATGCAAGTCTTTCTTTCTTTTTTCAGTCATCCTGGTGGCCCCGTGGAATCCAAAACTAGGCCCATTGAATCACTGCATCACTTTCTGCTTCAAATGCTTAGCTACCTTCCTTTAAAAGGTGGTTTACAATTCCTTCCTTTAATTCCTTCAATGCCCAGTCTGTTGGGTATTGGAGTGGGTAGTAGGAGAGCAGGAGTACTCTCATCCTGTGAGACTATAACAGGACTCTCCCTGTATTAGACACCCAACCATAGCTGAAGCTCTACAATTTCTTTCTAATTTCTGCAGGTAAAAACTCCAGGATGTCAATCTAAACCTGCAGCCCATACAATTCAACCAAACTAATCACATTCCACAGATGGCAACCCCATGGACATAGCACCAATATGCTCCATAGAATACGATTATCTGTTTATATTTATAATACTTAAATATCTTTCCCAAACATGTATCCAGCTTTTTTTTTAAAAAGGAGTTGATTCAAATATCAAGTCATTTTGACTGGGAGTTTATTCCACATATCCATGACACCGGGAGATCAACAATTCTTCAAATCTATAGTTTTTCTTGCACCTTGTTAGTTTTGTACTCATGCTCCCTTACTCTGCAATGACTGTCTAAGTTAGATAATCTGTCTATAATTGCATTATCCTAGCATCTTCTCATTTTAAAGACAGGGGACCCAAAATTTCAGTAGGAGATTCCGCTAGTGGAAATGCAGTGGAGCGGTGATATACCTATCAATTCAGTTCATGAAAAGCGACGAGTTAAGTTAGTAACTATAGGTTTTTATTGGCTAAATAACAGAGCCCACCCTCGTGGGTGATCAGATCCAACAAGGAGGAATACCAGCCAGTCGACCACCTTTATACCTGGGCAAGCAGGCGGAGCCATGGGCGGAGTCAACTGTGGTCAGCCCAGGTATAACAGCGTGACAAGAGGTGACCTTGTGTAGTGATACAACAGTGTAAACAGTGATAACCATAGTGTAACGATATAAACAGTGATAACCATAGTGTAACGGTAGTGAACGATAAAAGTGGTTTACCACATTCACCCCTTGTTTAAATTTGAGTCCGGCGGGGTGAAGTGTACTACCAGTTCGGGTATGTCAGTCTGTCCGGAGGCCTCGTAAGCCTTTCTGATCGGCGCAGCAGCGGCGGCGGTGTTGCAGTATCCGATGTTAATGCTGGTGTCTGCGTGGTTGGCGAAGGCTCATGGGGTTCCGGCATGCTGTCTACCTGGGCTGGATTTGGGGGGGTGGTGGGGGGTAACGGTGGTGTCTCAGGGGTGCCCGAGGGTGCGAGGTCTCGTAAGGAGACTGTGTCCTCCCGCCCGTCTGGGTATGCCACATAGGCGTACTGGGGGTTGGCGTGCAGGAGGTCCACCCTCTCGATCAGGGGGTCCATTTTATGGGCCCTCACGTGCTTTCGCAGCAAGATGGGCCCCGGAGAAGTCAGCCATGTTGGTAGCGAGGTTCCCGTAGTCGACTTCCTGGGGAAAACAAACATTCGTTCATGGGGGGTGGCATTAATGGCCGTGCAAAGCAGTGACTGGATGGAATGCAGCGCTGCCGGGAGGACTTCCTGCCAGCGAGAGGTTGGGAGGCCCTTAGACTTTAAGGCTAAGAGAACGGCCTTCCAGACAGTCGCGTTCTCTCTTTCCACCTGGCCGTTCCCTCGGGGGTTGTAGCTGGTGGTCCTGCTTGCAGCAATACCTCTCGCTAGTAGGAACTGGCGAAGTTCCTCGCTCATGAAGGATGAGCCCCGGTCGCTATGTATATAGTTCGGGAACCCGAACAAGGCGAAGAGGTCGTTCAGGCATTTGATGACCGTGGTACTGGTCATGTCTGGGCAGGGGAAGGCAAAGGGGAAATGGGAGTACTCATCAATAATGTTGAGGAAGTACACATTACGGTCAGAGGACGGGAGGGGCCCCTTAAAATCGATGTTCAAGCGCTCGAAGGGGCGGGTGGCCTTGATCAGGCTTGCTCTTTCCAGCCTAAAGAAATGCGGTTTGCATTCGGCACAGGTTTGGCAGTTCCTGGTCATGGTCCTGACCTCCTCGATGGAGTAGGGCAGGTTGCGGGCCTTAATGAAGTGGTAAAGTCTGGTGACCCCGGGGTGGCAGAGGTCGTTGTGGAGGGTCTGCAGTCTATCAATTTGCGCGTTGGCGCATGTACTTCGTGATAGAGCATCAGGGGGTTCGTTCAGTTTACCAGGCCGGTACAAGATATCATAATCGTAGGTGGAGAGCTCGATTCTCCACCTCAAGATCTTGTCGTTTTTGATTTTGCCCCTCAGCTTGTTATTAAATATAAAAGCGACCGAACGCTGGTCGATGAGGAGGGTAAATCATTTGCCTGCCAGGTAATGCCTCCAGCGTCGTACTGCCTCCACGATCGCCTGGGCCTCCTTCTCGACCGAAGAGTGTCGGATCTCAGGGCCCTGGAGGGTCCTTGAGAAGAAGGCCACAGGTCTCCCCACCTGGTTAAGGGTTGCAGCTAGGGCGAAGTCGGATGCATCGCTCTCCACTTGGAAAGGGATAGACTCATCCACCGCGTGCATTGTGGCCTTAGCAATGTCTCCCTTTATGAGGGAGAAGGCTGCGCATGCTTCTGCCGTCAGGGGGAAGGAGGTGGACTTCATGAGGGGTCTGGCTTTGTCTGCATAATTGGGCACCCATTGGGCATAGTAGGCGAAGAGCCCCAGGGTTCTCTTCAGCGCCTTTGGACAGTGGGGGAGGGGAAGCTCCATGAGGGGGCGCATTCTTTCGGGGTCGGGGCCGATGACTCTGTTCTCTACTACGCAGCCGAGGATGGCAAGACGCGAGGTGTTAAACACACATTTCTCCTTATTGTAGGTGAGGTTCAGCCGTTGGGCCGTACGGAGGAATCTCTCCAGATTAACATCATGGTCCTGCCGGTCGCGGCCGCAGATGGTGACGTTATCTAGATAAGGGAACGTGGCCTGCAGCCTGTTCTGGTCAACCATCCGGTCCATCTCCCTTTGGAAGACCGAAACCCCGTTGGTGACGCCGAAGGGAACCCTAAGGAAGTGGTAGAGGCGGCCATTCGCCTCGAAGGCGGTATACTGGCGGTCCTCAGGGCAGATAGGGAGTTGGTGATAGGCCGACTTAAGGTCAATGGTAGAGAATACCCGGTACTGTGCAATCTGATTGATCATATCAGATATGCGGGGAAGGGGGTATGCGTCCAGCTGGGTGTACCGGTTTATGGTTTGGCTGTAGTCGATGACCAGGCGGTTTTTATTGCCGGTCTTAACGACTACGACCTGGGCACGCCAGGGGCTGGTGCTCCCCTTGATGATGCCCTCCTTCAGGAGACGCTGCACCTCAGAGCTAATAAAAGCTCTGTCCCTGGCGCTGTACCGCCTGCTCTTGGTAGCGACGGGTTTACAGTCGCGGGTGAGGTTAGCGAACAGGGAGGGGGGCGGGACCTTGAGGGTGGATAGGCCGCAGGTGGTACGCAGTGGGCAGTTTGAAAGCTGCTGGTTGTAGACTGTGAGTGGGGGGAGGGGTCCACCGTATGCCAAGGTGACACTTTGGAGGTGGCATTGGAAATCCAGCCCTAGTAGGACGGCAGCGCAGAGCTGGGGCAGGACGGGAAGTTTAAAATTTTTATACTCCGTGCCCCTAACCAACAGGGTCACAACACAGTAGCCGCTGATGTCTGTAGAATGGGACCTTGACGCCATCGAGATCCGGTTGCGCGTTGGCCGGACAGTGAGGGAGTAGTGGCTCACCGTGTCTGGATGGATGAAACTCTCCGTGCTTCCGCTGTCGAACAGGCAGGTCGTGGCGTGGCCGTTTACTTTGATGTCCATCATGGACTTGGACAGGTGATGCGGGCGAGCTTGGTCAAGAGTGACGGAGGCTAGTGTATGGCTGAGCGAGCTGCTGTAGTCTGCGGGTGAGGCGGTGGTCGGGTCTGGAGACAAGGTGGCGGTCGAGTGTGGTGAACAAAATGGCGGCGCCCACGACGTTGAATAAGATGGCGGAGAAGATGGCCGCCCCCACAACTCACATGAGGCACTGCCGGCGTCGGTGGCCTTGATCAAAGATGGCCGCCCCCACGACTCACACGAGGGGATACTGGCATCTGTGGCCTTGATGAAAGATAGCCGCCCCCACAACTCGCATGAGGCACTGCTGGCGTCTGTGGCTTTCCCCCTGCAGGCCTTCGCGAAGTGGCCTTTCTTGTGGCAGTCGGAGCAGGTCGCGTTTCTTGCAGGGCAGTGCACACTCGGGTGTTTCGCCTGGCCACAGAAGAAGCAGCCGGCGGCCCGATCGCGGGGCTCCGATGTCGCAGCCGGTACCGGGGGTGGCAGTCCCGATCGGTTCCAGGACACCGACGCTGTGGTAGGTCCCAGAGGCGGCGGTGCGAGGGGTATTGCGGCCGGGGTCGGGCCCGAGTCCCAGGGTCGCGCAGCACAGTACCTGGAGTACGCCTCGAGGTCCCGATGGGCCACTTCCAAGGAGCGAGCGAGGGTAGCAGCTGTTTTCAGGTTGAGGTCCTTTGATTCCAGCAGTCTTTGCCGTGAGTAGTCTGACCGAAGGCCTTTCACGAAGGCATCTCGGATGTTTCCATCTGTATGTTCTGCAGCTGTTACGGCTTTAAAGTCACAGTCCCTGCCGAGTATTTGCAGCGCCCATAAGAAATCATCAACCGACTCTCCTGGCTGTTGCGAGCGGGATCTTAGGAGATGCCTGGCGTACATTGAGTTTACAGGGCTCCGATACTGTTCTTTTAGCAGGTTGAGGGCGTCCTCGTATGTGGCAATGTCCCGGATGAGTGCAAATACTTTAGGGCTCACCTGAGCGGTCAGAACTCTTAGTTTGGATGCCGGAGGCACGCCGGATTCTCCCAGGTAGGCTTCGAAGCAGCTCAGCCAGTGTTCGAAGTCGAGGGCTGAATTCGCAGCCTGTGGGTTTAGATCCAGGTACGGCGGCCGGAGGGCTCGTAGCCAGGCCGGCTGCTGGGGCTGTTGTAGATGGTCGTTTGGCTGAGGCTGTACATCTGACTGGTCGTTTGGCTGCTCCGTTGTAGACATTTCAAAATTTAGCCAATAAAATTGATATACCTATCAATTCAGTTCATGAAAAGCGACGAGTTAAGTTAGTAACTATAGGTTTTTATTGGCTAAATAACAGAGCCTACCCTCGTGGGTGATCGGATCCAACAAGGAGGAATACCAGCCAGTCGACCACCTTTATACCTGGGCAAGCAGGCGGAGCCATGGGCGGAGTCAGCTGTGGTCAGCCCAGGTATAACAGCGTGACAAGAGGTGACCTTGTGTAGTGATACAACAGTGTAAACAGTGATAACCATAGTGTAACGATATAAACAGTGATAACCATAGTGTAACGATAGTGAACGATAAAAGTGGTTTACCACAAGCGGACCCTAATCAGCCAAAGTGAGGCAGCACAGACTCCATCCCAAAATTATGGGGACATGTTAATCAACATCCTCAGGGCCGGCGGTCCATGCCAGAGGCAGCAGCAATCAGCCTGCTACACCAGGAGCAGACTTGGAGTGGCACCTGCTGCACCAGGAGCAGAGTTGGAGTGGCGCAAGCTGCATTAGGAGCAGACTTGGAGTGGCACCAAGCTGCACCAGGAGCAGACTGGGAGTGGTGCCTGCTGCACCAGGAGCAGACTTGGAGTGGTGCCTGCTGCACCAGGAGCAGACTTGAGTGGTGCCTCCTGCACCAGGAGCAGACTTAGAGTGGCGCCTGCTGCACCAGGAGCAGGCTTGGAGTGGCGCCTGCTGCACCAGGAGCAGACTTGGAGTGGTGCCTGCTGCACCAGGAGCAGACTTGGAGTGGCGCCTGCTGCACCAGGAGCAGACTTGGAGTGGTGCCTGCTGCACCAGAAGCAGACTTGGAATGGCGCCTGCTGCACCAGGAGCAGACTTGGAGTGGTGCCTGCTGCACCAGGAGCAGACTTGGAGTGGCACCTGCTGCACCAGGAGCAGACTTGGAGTGGCACCTGCTGCACCAGGAGCAGACTTGGAGTGGTGCCTGCTACACCAGGAGCAGACTTGGAGTGGTGCCTGCTACACCAGGAGCAGACTTGGAGTGGCGCCAAGCTACACCAGGAGCAGACTTGGAGTGGTGTCAAGCTGCACCAGGAGCAGACTTGGAGTGGTGCCTGCTGCACCAGGAACAGACTTGGAGTGGCACCTGCTGCACCAGGAGCAGACTTGGAGTGGCACCTCCTGCACCAGGAGCGGACTTGGAGTGGCACCTGCTACACCAGGAGCAGACTTGGAGTGGCGCCAAGCTGCACCAGGAGCAGACTTGGAGTGGCGCCAAGCTGCACCAGGAGCAGACTTGGAGTGGCGCCAAGCTGCGCTGAGGGCAGAAGAAATGCACAGGAAGGGCCCATCAAAGTTATTTTCTTCTGATCCTCCTGGAGCGAGCAGGCCTCGAGTTACAGGTAACTTGTCCCCTCCGGGAACAACCACCTTTCTCTGGTGCAGTCTTGGGGCCTTAAGAAGGCCCTCAGCAAGACTCGCGCCAGCTCTCAGCTTAGAGCTCTCAGTCTAGAATCATAATATTCATTCCTTCGTATGTCCTTCTCTAAAACTGCTCAAAATATTCTGGATGTGGCCGCAACAACGATCTATAAATGGTTAGTCTAACTTTACTAGGACATAAAAAACTCACTGTATGAGTAATGGTAAGTGGAAATCCACATCCCTTTTCTTGGAGTTTTATGTTGCAGTCCTACACTACAAATGCATTAAGCCCATATTAGTGCTTCACAGGGACATTTTTACGTTTCAACACATGTTTTGATTTTGTTGGCTTTCATTTTCCCAAAGCAAACCTTTAAACAACAGAGCAGTTTGTGGTTTTTGTTGTCCTCATGGTTAGGATTTACAATAAAGATTTAGCACAAGTCTTTCCCTGGCTACTGTCCACAGTTTCTCTTGTTTGAGAACACTATTGGATTTGGGATTGTTTCAGTTGTGGCAACACTCTGGCCTGATGGAAAGGTACTTGGAAACCTGGGGCTTGGAAAGAATTTCTTTCGTCTCTTGTTAAAAGAGCCATGATTCAATGTATTGCTTTTGTTCCAAGATGGTGAATGGGACAAAGTTCGCATTTTACAGTTCATTCAGACACCAGAGTTAGTCTCAAACTGGTCCATAAGTTCATGTTCTTTAAATAATTATGTCTTAGCTACATTGGTAATTTTCCAAATCTCCATTTTTAAAACATTCCCATCCAGATTTTGACAACATTATTGAATTGCACTGTTGCTGGTCAAGTGGCTCGGAATGTTTACCACATTTAAATGAGATTTTACTGGAACAATACATTAACTTTTGCAACTTTGCATATTATTGAGGCAGCACTTTCACAAATACGTTAAAATCTTAAATAAACACTTGTAGCAGACAATTAACATAAACCGCTAAACAGCTTTATGTAGCCCCAGTGCGGCCTGAATACTCTCGAGAAGTTCCTGCTAATAACTTTCATTTTATAAACTACTTGTCTTTAATTCAAAGACTAACTTTGCTGAAAAAGAATGATTGGCGCTGTAGTAGTCTTGGTCAAGGGTGTAAGACCTTCACCTGCGTCACTGCATTCAGTGCTATGTACTGGGCCATTTTCTTTTCAAAAGGTCATGCCCTTAATTAGCTGAGAGAAAATAATGTGCATTGAATGTGTGGGTAAAACCGTCACTTGTAACGGCATTCCTGAACTGCAAGTGAAACCCTCGGATTTCTCACCACATTAGTTTTCCTCTTTATCTACACCAACCTTTTGAATTGTCTAAAAATGCCTTTTCATTGCAAAACAATGCTGAATTCCCTTTGCCAATATCTTCTTCAGGCTAGAGTCACTGAAGTGGAAGTAGTTCCACACTCAAAGCACTTTGTGGACTTGTAAGGATCTCTCTATTTGTTCTTGGTTGAGGTATTTCATCTACAAACTAAATTCTTCAAATTAAGTACATTATTAACCATTTCTATGACGACCGTGAGTAAACTTGTGTAACAGCTGCTTCATTTAGGTCTAGTTCACTGAACCAAAAGGTCAACAGTTGTATTAGCACCGTGACGTTAAAAGGACGAAGGGAGTCAGACTCCTCTTTATCTGATGTTCTAATGCTAAAGTTTCTTCCCAGGTTCCATTCATGTTAATCAGCACATGAATAAACAGACTCAGGTGCGACACGTTAATACCTGTTAAGAAACCTGAACGAGACGTGGTTATTGCAGATGATGACTGAACCGCATTTCAGCCTCAATTTCAGCCATTCCTGATGTTCTTGGTTCAGCTCCAGACCTTTGCAACTTGATGCAACCTCCTTTTAAGAACATAAAAGCAAAATAGTGATAATCCACAGATCAGCAAAAGTGAAGTTCAGCATTTTGCAAAAGTTTTCACCGTTATAAGTGAATAACCATTATCTCTATTGCTGGAGGCAGCAGCATGAAAGGAAGTATTGAACATTATTCTTAATGCCTATTGGTGACATTTGATCCTTGAACCAGTATTCCTTCACTTTCCTTGGCACTCCTCTCTGAGGATATATCCATTTTCCTAAGAGAATTGGTGAGCTGGTCAATCCGGAAGGAGTCCTTGTCTGACTCCTGGCAGTTTTTAAACCGTAATCCTGAACGATAAGAGTGTTGAGGCTATTCCTTGGAAGGCTAAGGAAGGCAATCTGGTGGCCTTTGGAACCAGCTTAATCTTGATGAATGCACAAACATTCCACAGTAGATATTCATCAGCCTCTGGTTAAACAAACTTCTCTCTATGTAACAAGAGGGTAAAACTGGGTAAATCTGCCATTGGAATGGAATTGAAGCAAAATGTAAGGGGGGATTTTCGGGGGGTCAGTGGACGTGTTTGGTGGTGGGTCGGGTGGAAAAAAAAATTTTGACTGTGGGTCAGGAAACCGCTGTCAGCCCGCCACCACATGACTTTCCCAGATGTCTGGTCTGTCAATGCTGAACTGACCCAACATGCAGCGGCGGGGGAGGCAATTTAGGTCATTATGACCTTCTTAAGAGCCACTCAAAAAGTATTTTGAGCTCACCTTTAAATTTTACGAGGTCACCCGCGGGGTCCACACTGCTCGGGGATGACGTCAGGTAAGGAGGTCGGGAGTTGTGTTAACATGAAATCATCTCTTTACTTGACAGCTGCAAATGTGTTATAAAAGCTCCCATCTCACAGCTGATCACTTTCCAAGCTTAGAAGCTGTTGCTTACTGCCTTTGAAAGACAGATTGAGCTTTATGCAGGTTGCAAGTGTTTGGAGTAAACTCTCTATCCAGTGTCACCTCATTGGAACAACCTCTCTCACCACTGATGGATCGCTTCTGTCATCTGAAGTTCACCTGCCATCTGTTACATCAGCATCGGTGCCCCTGAAACTATCTCACCTCCGTCCTCAGAATCCCACCACGATCAGCCCCAACACCAGCATCACCAACAACAACACCAACCTTCTCCGCAGTCAACTGATGCTGCACTGGACACAGGGCACCAGCACCCGACCACATTGCTGCCCGGGAGGCCAGGGATGGCCTCACCATGGCCAGATTTACTTCACTTGATGCTGTACACCCTGGCTGCCACATGATGCACCAAGTTGGCAGTGTCAGAGCAGTGGGAGGCATTCGAGGAGATGTGGAGGGTTCAGACCAAATATGTGCCCTTAAAGAAAAAAGGTGGGACTAACAAATCTAGAGCCCCCTGGATGTCTAGGGACATACAGGGTAGGATAAAGAAAAAAAGGGAGGCATATGACAGATACCGAGGGCTAAATACTGCAGAATCTTTAGAGGAGTACAGAAAGTGCAGGGGTGCAATTAAAATGGATATTAGGAAAGCAAAGAGAGAGCATGAAAAATTCTTGGCAAGTAAAATCAAGGAAAACCCAAAGATGTTTTATAAATATATTAAGAGTAAGAGAATAACTAAAGAAAGGGTAGGACCTTTAGAGATCATGATGGTAATCTGTGTTTGGAGGCGGGAGACGTCGGTAGGGTTCTTAATGAATACTTTGCATCTGTTTTCACAAAGGAGAGGGGCGAAGCAGACATTGCTATCGGGGGTGGGGGGGAGTATGAAATATTAGGTGAAATAAACATAGTGAGAGAGGAAGTATTAAGGGGTTTAGCAGCTTAAAAGTGGATAAATCCCCAGGCCCGGATGAAATGTATCCCAGGTTGTTAAGCAAAGCAAAAGGGGAAATAGCGGAGGCCCTGACCATCATTTTTCAATCCTCTCTGGCTTCAGGTGTGGTGCCGGAGGACTGGAGGACTGCTAATGTGGTACCCTTGTTTAAAAAGGGAGAAAAGGATAGACCGAGTAATTACAGGCCAGTCAGCCTAACCTCGGTGGTGGGAAAATTATTGGAAAGAATTCCGAAGGACAGGATAAATCTTAATTTAGAAAGACACAGATTAATCAAGGATAGTCAGCACGGATTTGTTAAGGGAAGGTCGTGTCTGACAAACTTGATTGAATTTTTTGAGGAGGTAACAAGGAGGGTAGATGAGGGTAGTGCATTTGATGTAGTGTATATGGACTTTAGCAAGGCTTTTGATAAGGTTCCACATGGCAGACTGGTCATGAAGTTAAAAGCCCATGGGATCCAGGGCAAAGTGTCAAGTTGTATTCAAAACTGGCTCGGAGACAGGAAGCAGAGGGTAATGGTTGATGGGTGTTTTTGTGACTGGAAGGCTGTTTCCAGTGGGGTTCCGCAGGGCTCAGTACTAGGTCCCTTGCTTATTGTGGTATATATCAATGGTCTAGACTTGAATATAGGGGGTATGATTAAGATGTTTGCAGATGATACCAAAATCGGCTGTGTGGTTGATACTGATAAAGGAAGCTGTAGACTGCAGGAAGATATCAATAAATTGGTCAGGTGGGCAGAACAGTGGCAAATGGAATTCAGTCCGGAGAAGGGTGAGGTAATGCATTTGGGGAGGGCTAACAAGGAAAGGGAATACACATTAAATGGTAGGACACTGAGTAGTGTAGAGGAACAAAGGGACCTTGGAGTGCATGTCCACAGATCCCTGAAGATAGCAGGACAGGTAGATAAGGTGGTTAAGAAGGCATATGGAATGCTTGCCTTTATTAGCCGTGGCATAGAATACAAGAGCAAGGGGGTTATGCTTCAACTGTATAAAACACTAGTTAGGCCTCAGCTAGAGTACTGCATGCAGTTCTGGTCACCAAATTACAGGAAAGGTGTGATTGCACTAGAGAGGGTACAGAGGAGATTTACAAGGATGTTGCCGGGAGTAGAGAATCTTAGCTATGAGGAAAGACTGGATAGGCTGGGTCTGTTTTCCTTGGAACAGAGGAGGCTGAGGGGAGACCTTATTGAGGTGTATACCTGGGATGGCAGGAATGACGTATGAGGAGAGATTGGGTCGATTGGGCTTATATTCGCTGAAGTTTAGAAGAATGAGAGGGGATCTCATTGAAACTTATAAAATTCTAACAGGACTAGAAAGACTAAATGCAGGAAGGATGTTCCCAATGGCGGGGGAGTCCAGAACCAGGGGTCACCGTCTAAAGATAAGGAGTAAGCCATTTAGGACAGAGATGAGGAGGAATTTCTTCACCCAGAGAGTGGTGAACCTGTGGAATTCTCTACCACAAAAGGCAGTTGAGGCCAATTCATTAAATATATTCAAGAAGGAGTTGGATATATTTCTTAAGGCTAAAGGGATCAAGGGATAGGGGGAGAAAGCAGGGACAGGGTACTGAATTTGGATGATCAGCCATGATCTCATTAAATGGCGGAGCAGGCTCGAGGGGCCGAATGGCCTACTCCTGCTCCTATCTTCTATGTTCTATGTGCTATGTATAAAATTATGAGGGGCAAGATAAAGTGGATAGAAAGGACCTATTTCCCTTAGCAGAGGGGTCAAAAACTAGAGGGCACAAATTTAAAATAATTGATGGAAGGTTTAGAGGGGATTTGAGGGGAGATTTCTTCACCCAGAGGGTTGTGGGGGTCTGGAACTCACTGCCTGAAAGGGTGGTAGAGGCAGGAACCCTAACCTCATTTAAAAAGTACTTGGATGTGCATTTGGGATGCTCTAACCTGCAGGGCTACAGACCAAGAGCTGGGAAGTGGGATTACGCAGGATAGCTCTTTGTTGGCAGGTGTGGACATGATGGGTCGAAATGGCCTCCTTCCGTGCTATAACTTTCTATGATTCTATGATTCTATGATTCACCCCACACCAACACCATAAAGCTTCCCTACAATTCCCAAGCCATTCCTTTCACACTCATCACCATTGCGGGGGGTACTGTTATGTCTCACCATTCACTGCAACTCACTAAACCACTTCCAAAGATGCACACAAATCTGTCCACGAACATAAAGTGTTGAAAATAAAGATTTCAATGTTTGACAGCACATTAACAGAAACTTCACATGAACATTGGCTAAAACACACAAGTGCCTACCATTGTGTGTTGTTAGTTGGTATGATTGGACACGGATGAGGGTGAGTGTGAGGGGTGGCTAATGAGATGGGGAAGTGGTAATGTATATAGAGACGGATGGGTGGAGGTGCAAGGTAAGTTGGTGTGAGTGAGGATGTACAGGAGTAGGGTAGGGAAGGCAGAGTGATGTGGATGTGATGAGCGGCACAGCAGGATGAGGTTGAGTGTGGCTTTTCAGTAACATTTTATGATCTACTGAGATCATTGAAAGGTTTGCGCCACTGCAGCCTGGTCCTCCTGACGACATTCCTCCTTGTGTCCTCCTGTGCTTTGTGTAACTAGGCTGCATTGATCTCCTGGGGCGGTCTCTTCCACCCATTGGAAGCGAAGAGAACCTCCCTGCATGCTGTGACTCCCTCCATAAGCATATGGAGGGAGTCATGAGAGAGTCTGGGTGCAGCCGTACATCTCTGTGCAGTGATTGTCAGTGTTTGCAGCACCTCAATGCTGTAGAACACTGACAGCGCAACTGTCAAAATCAATTTGCGCATGGTGCCTTTAAGGAAACTGGCTATTGACGCGTCATCAAGTGACGTCATCAGACCCGTTTCCTTCAATTGGCCAGGAAACACGCTGCGCAGGCTTAGCAAGCCCAATTGACGGAAAATCACTTTGGACAGCAGGCTGGAGCCGCAGCAACCCGCCACCGACCCCAGCCGCACCGGACCCGCTGAGGTTGGGGAAATCGCGGCTGAAGAGTTCACACACAGTATGTCCTTTATCCACCAGTGTAATTCAATACTTGGCCGAATGTGGTGATTCCTTTGCTTGTAAGGAAGAAGAGATGATAGTATATTCCAGTGTGGTGACATCACTAACCATCACTGTCAACACCGTCTGCGGCCTCTTGCGTTGTTCCACGGAAGCTCAGCGTAAACTCGAGGAACAGCACCTCATCTTCCGATTAGGCACTTTACAGCCTTCCGGATCAATATCGAGTTCAACAATTTCAGATCATAACCTCGGCCCCTATTATATTTTTATATTTTTTATCCACACTTTTGGTTTGTGCCTTTTCCTTTTCCCTTTCTCTCCCACATGGCAGCTGTCTCTCACTCTGCCAGCGCATTTCACACTTCATCTCGAGCCATTGTCTGTTTCTTTACCTGTCCTATTACCATCTCGTCTCACCTTGAATATCTCTGAATGTCTCTTCTTTCATCCCCTCCCCCATTTCTCAGACCCCAAAACTGCCTTTTAATCTGTTTCATTTCCTGCCTTTTTTTTCTCAGTTCTGTAGAAGGGTTTCGACCCGAAACGTTGACCCTGTTTCTCTCTCCACGGATGTTGCCTGGCCCGCTGAGTTTTTCCAGCTTTTTCTGTTGTTATCACTGTCAACATGTTGGTTTGTGGCCATGCCCAACAATACACTCACAGTGGGAGGTACAGAATTACTGGAAATAACCTAAACTCTTTCTGGCTGTTGTAGAATTGCACACCACCTCAAATGTCTGCCAATTCCAGACAGTATATTTAAGATAGTTCCAGTGTAATTTAGTTATAAATAGCTAGTGGCCTAACAGCAACGAGATATCACTAGCAGTTAAATATCATTCTGCTGAATAAACAGAAACACCGATCTGTGCCGACTGTCTTTGGGAGCTTAAAGTCCTATAAGTGTCTGCTTTAGAATTTGTTGTGGTCGATTTTCACCTGCTTCACCTGGCGCGCTAACAGGGTGCTTACAGACTGAAACTGGCAGTGCAGTAAATATTGCCCTGACTGCGCCTGTTGGGCTCTGTTGCCTCTTTGATTGGTGGAAGGACCAGAGCAGTCTAGGTGTCCGCCCTTATCAGGCGGCAACAGTAGGGACTAATCAAGCAGATAAGATGTTGCTGCAATTTGTACAAGAAAAGTCATGGCAGTCAGTGAAGGTTTCGCTCAGGAAAGTGGGCGGGAGAGGAAGTAAACCGGGGATATTTAAAGGGGCACCCACTGAAGGTTGCTGCAAGATCGTTAAATTTCTTGCGGCATTGAAGGGGTGAACATAAGAAATAGGAGCAGGAATAGGCCACTTGGCCCCTCGAGCCTGCTCCGCCATTCAATAAGATCAAGGCTGATCTTGGGCTCAAAGCCACTTCCCCACCTGCTCCCCATAACCCTTCACTCTCTTATCTTGCAGAAATCTGTCCATCTCCACCTTCAATGTATTTAATGACCCAGGGTGGGAGTGAGACTCACAGCATTGACCTGCTCAGAGATGTCCTTCCGGGCCTGCCTGGGAACACAAGTCCTCGTTGTGGAGCCTGTAACTGAGTCTGTCAAAGAGTTAATTTTCAGCTCATATTTTGGTGTAATATAAACACCACTATAAATACATGACAATCATAAAGATTAATCTGTTGACATTTGACCAAAACCATTTGTTTAATATAAGATGATATATTTGCACTTTTCATAATCATATTATGCTCTGCCAAAAAACTTGATCTTCCTGGAATATAGTATTCCTGCTTAAACACAATGCAATTAGGAAAAATCTAACTGAAGCTAAGAATATCTAAAGCATGCTCGTCGTGGTGAAGGGGCACTGTCTTCAGAAACTGCCGACTTGCAAACCTGACCCAAAGCCAATAGGACAGAAAAAGAATTTCTGATGTAAAAAAAAGGATTGCTGGCATGAAAATATGCAACATGATAAAAATGTGAACCCACTGCGATCTTTCCAATGATGGAATTTTTGAAGAAAATAAATGGTCCCGAGTATATTTGGAAGCTTTTATTTGAAGATCACACCATTTACATTTTTTAAAAAGATAACCATGGACAAGGAGCCCACTGCTAAATTGGATCTGACAGTTACTATTAGCTAAAGAATACAGATCATGTTAAAAGCATTTAATGGCCTTGCCATTACGTCTGGCATTTAGATACAATTGGGCTTCTGATTTTAGGTTGAGGCTAAAACGTGTGTTCTCTAAATCCCAAGTTTTCAGGCCCTGGATTTTATGTCCTTGTTTTGGGGATGTGCTGATCTGATCCCAATCTGAGCAATGACTTTAGAACATTTTTTAAAGTACATTTTAAATCATAATTTTATTTTAACACAAACTCTTATCTTTCTCACAGTGGCACCAGTCACAACCATGGCCATTTATTGAACAACTGCTGCTGCAGTAGGGAACTTTGCAATGGGACAGTTAGACCTGGCACTTGCATATGCTGCAATGCGCTTGTCCCTCTGTACATGGATGATGGGTTTTTTGGTTAAACAGGCATTCGGTGAACTTGCCTTTGGATTATTTTGAGTTCAGGATTTGGACTGGTGTTTATCCATAGTGACAACTTTAAGTGTTTTTAACTTTTAACTCACTCACGCCTCCTTACTCTCTACGGGTAAAACAATATACAGTACATTTAAGCAGAAGTGTGCCAAAAATTAAAAACAAGCACTTAAGTTAGAACTAAAGCCATGTTTGCACTGGAACTGCAATTCACAAATTGGTCCATTTATTCACATCACTTTTTTATAAATGCCATCTGTACAAAATTGTGTCCTCGGGTTACCGTAGATTTATATAGCAATCTGCACAGTGCAGTTTGCCTTTGTTCTTTAGAAGAGGTGCATTGTTAGTTTTAACTTTTACATTTTCCATGTTTTTGTTCAGTGTTATCTGTTCTGATGCAGAGTTAGTTGGACTTGTGGCCAATATTTTTCCCTGATCGATTTGACTAGAACTAAGGTGCATCTTTTACTTTATTCAACCTTTTACTTTTATCGTGTCTTTGTACAATAGTCTGCCTTGCAGAATGGCAAGTTGAGCAGTTAGTCTATGAAATGGTTTATGAAGAAATTTGTGCTCTGATGTGAGATTTCAGTCCAGTTTGAGAAAGGAAAACAGCCCTGGTGTAGAAATAATGCCAACCTCTAGCTAGCCTCACATCTAATCAGCTAATGACTTGGCAGTTCCACGGAACCAATCCCTGTCGCCTTATTCACCGTTTAATGATCGTTCCTTAAGACCAGCTGCAGGGGTAGGAAGAAACAATTGTACCTGCTGTAGCTGCTTCTACCTATTGTTTTTAAAAAGCTCACAATTCTAGCAGTAAATCCATTCTGGGTCACGACCAAAGGTCGCAGAGGGAAACATACATCCTGACACAATGCTCAGTTTGGTCAATGGATTTCCATAAATTTATAGAAATTTACAGCACAGAAGGAGGCCATTCAGCCCATCTTGTCTGTGCCGGCCGACAAAGAGCTATCCACCCTAATCCCACTTTCCAGCAGCCTTGTAGGTTATGGCACTTCAAGTGCAAATTTCCATAGATTTCAAAACCTATTATGATGCCAAAACTGACTTTACCTGAACAATTGCAATAAGTTATATAAAAGACCATAAATGTTCCCCCTCAAATGTTCCCCCTGCCAGCAAACTTTACAGCAGCATTTCAATATTGGGATGCCGTTCATACCTGTAAAAATTCATTAATGGAAATTGGCCTTTGCTTTTGCAAGTTTGGAAGTGAAATTGGACTCCTGTTATAAGTACTAGGTTATGACAGACTTAAACAGCTGATTAAATGTTTAGTTTAAATGAGTCATATTTCACCTGTAAGGTTGACAATAAGGATTAAACTTCTGCTGTTCTGCATATTTTCATTTTGAGGAACCACAAATCCTGCACCTGAATTAATTGGAAGTTTGATACAAAGCTTCCTACCTCTTCCCTTCATAGCCTTTGAACGTTTTAGTTTATACTCATTTGAAAGTATTTGATCTTAATCTGTTCTATTGTGTCATTAAGGTAGTTAAAGAAGGGGAACATCCTGAAATGCTGCTTGTAATCAGATTTATATTTATAAAGTAATTTAAATGGATATCCTAGTACTCACCAGTTTAAGGACAATTTGTGACTTAGTAAATGTGTGCTTAACTGCAGACTTTACCAGCGATCTGTTTATCATGTTTACAGTCTGTGCGCTGATGGTACAATTAGTAAATACCAGGAGAAGTCTGAGGAGTTAAATTCCCGTGGGCTGATTCTATCAAATTCTTGTGTGTATAATTTTAACAAGGTTATTAACCTGCTTAAAATAAGCTTGTTAACAATGTCTGTAAAATAGTGCACACCACAATTTGCCACCAATGTATTAACCAGTTCACTTAAAATAGTACGTGGAGGAATTCGAAATCTGGTAAAATACCAGTATGTTAAATGGCAAGATGAATTTGCACACGAGCAGGATAGACATGAGCTGCCAGAATGCAGCAAATCTGTTTTCCTGAGAGAGACAAATGCGCCAAATCGAAGTCTTTCAAACTGGATTAAAAATAGCGTTTTCTGAATATATGTGAATTTGCCCAAATTGGGATGGATTTTTAATCCAGTTTATTGCTCAGAAAATACAAATGAAATCTTCTCAGAATGGGTGCTATTTTATTTATTAATGTTGCAAGAGATGGGTTGGAACAAATTGTCCAGATCATCAAGATGCGGGATGTCCAAGCTGGGGAATGGAATATTTTTTCAAACTTTTAGGTCCAATATCAATATCGAACAACTTGTGGCCAGGTATAGCATGGGCTAAATCAGGGTGGAAGTCTTTATAACCTTCTTGAATACTGCATCTTAACTTCATTCTCTGAAGAACACATCTACTGAGCCAGTGTGACATTATCATCTACAAGATGCACTGCAGCAACTCACCAAGGCTTCTTCAACAGCACCTCCCAAACCCACGACCTCTACCGCCTAGACAGACAAGGGCAGCAGACGCATGGGAACACCATCACCTCTAATAATTCATTAGAAAAAGGTATAGTGCCAGAGGACTGGTGGATAGCTAATATAATACCTATATTTAAGAAGGGAGATAGAATATGTCCAGGGAACTATAGACCAGTCAGCTTAACATCGGTGGTAGGAAAAATAATGGAATCCCTACTAAAGGAGAAAGTAGAAGAACATCTAAAAGCCAAAAATATAATAATGAATAGTCAGCATGGATTTCAATAGGGAAAGTTTTGCTTGACCAACCTCATTGCATTTTTTGAAGAGGTAACAGAGAGAATAGACAAGGGTAATGCAGTAGATGTAATTTATCTAGATTTTCAAAAGACCTTTGATAAAGTACCACATAATAGACTAATGAATAATGTCAGCGATTGCGGAGTCAGGGGACAAGTAGCAGAATGATTAGCTAGCTGGCTTCAAGACAGAAAGCAGAGAGTAGGGGTAAAGGGTAGCTATTCACAATGCCAGAAGATGGGTAGTGGTGTTCCACAAGGATCAGCGCTGGGACCACTGTTGTTCACAATTTGTATTAACGATTTTGACTTTGGAATCAAAAACACAATTTCTATATTTGCAGATGACACAAAATTGGGGGAGATAGTTAATATTCAGTGGGACTGCAACAAATTACAGGAAGACATTAATAAACTTGTAGAATGGGCATATAATTGGCAAATGAGATTCAACACAGATAAATGTGAGGTATTACATTTTGGTAGGAAGAATAGGGAGGTCACTTATTACTTGGAGGGTGTGAGTCTGGGTGGGGTAGAGGAGCAAAGGGATCTCGGAGTACAAATACACAAATCACTAAAAGTAGCGACACAGGTTAACAAGGCCATAAAAAAGGCAAACCAAACACTAGGGCCCCGATTTTCGGCTTGTGTGGGAAATGGTCGGATTTCCCCGAATGTAGGGTTTCTGACACACACAAAAAAGTGTCAGCCAGCCCCATGCAATTTTCCCTCAATTGGCCAATTAATTCCCAGCATGTGGGAAGCCTTGCTACTTGTCTAAATCGAGTCAGAAATCCCCACAGTATGATGTCATCATTCGTGGTGCTTTCAAGGTCCATGGCAAGCACTGCATCCTCTGAAGGCTTCCAAATGAACCATACAGGATGGCAGAGGAGCCTGCAGCAGCTGTGGACAGTGCCAGACCCCGAGCTGCCTTCAAATTCGACGAGGCTTCACTGCAGGCATTATTGGATGGGGTTAGGGCCCACAGGGAGGTCCTCTTCCCTAGGTCAGGGAGGAAGAGGCCTCCCACTGAGACCAATGCTGCATGGATGCAGGTGTCAGCAGATGCCAACTCGCTGGGAGTCACCAGAGGAACCTTGGCATTACATCTGTAACTC
This sequence comes from Somniosus microcephalus, assembly GCF_052327205.1. Taxonomy (NCBI): domain Eukaryota; kingdom Metazoa; phylum Chordata; class Chondrichthyes; order Squaliformes; family Somniosidae; genus Somniosus; species Somniosus microcephalus. Next base: position 91,900,609 of record NC_141003.1, read on the forward strand.
CTTCCTTTACTCCCCCACAGTACCATCCAGAGCCCCCGTCCTCACTGTGGAGGAGGAAGAGGCTGTGCAGCCAGACTCCTCAGAGGAAGCTCCAACCTCTGAGGGCGCAGCGTCAGCAGAAGTAAGCGCACCCAGCACCAGCGCAGACACTCACACCTCGGGGGGACTTTCGGTACATAGAGTAGTGTTGTCACCTGGTGTTTCACAGCTGACAAGTGAGCCTCAGCAGATTCTGGAGACAGGGACAGCAATGGAGAGTCCTCGTCGGAGGGCGGAGGGCGCAGGGCTCTGCCAGCTCAGCTCAGCTGCGCTGCATCTCGACCCTCTGCCTCTGGGTCCATCCGCAAGAGAAGAGGTGATGGATCTCCATGCACAGATGCAGGAGTCTCTGGCAGGTTTTGTCTCCAGGGTCGCTGCGAGTGTGGAGCGAATGGAGGAGTCCATAGCGACCATGAGCAGAGCCTTTGTGGAGTCATTGGTGCATGAACGCAGCACCATGGAAAGGTTGGCAACCTCCATGGAGGAGATAACGCGCCAGCATACGGAAAACATGGTGAGTGCTCATAAGAGAATGACATCTCTTGAGGAGCATTGGCCATCTGTTGAACGGAGAAACCAGATCTTCATGGAAGTCCTTCTGAGTAGGACTGCCAGTGTAGAAATGGGTCCCACTAGCCCCCTAAAGCGCAGCAAGGTGCTCTCAAGCCACTTCCAAGCGCTGGCCCCTTCTGACTTGTGCAGCTTCAGGTGAGTGAGCAGCAGCCTGGTGCTCCTGGTAATCATCCTGCTATTCCTGGTTCTGCTGCTGCCGCCTCTGCTGTTGGAGATCCTCTAATGCCAGGAAGGGAAGGTGCCAAAGGCCTCCCATGCTTCTAGCAGATGCCTCGGTTGAGGAGGTCCTGAGTTAGGGTGGTGAGAGGGGCTTCCCAGGAGCTCACACTGAAGAAGTGTGTGAGTCTCCAACTTTCTGCAGCTGCTCCTAAGGCTTCAAATAGTTCCCCCAAGCCTTGATCAACAAGGTCCTGCAGCCTGCAAATGCTGCCTCTTTAAATCTCTTCAGCCCTCAGCGACCTGCTGCTGCAAGCAAGCAAGCCAGCTGTTTTCACGCCAGCTCTCATCGGCGGGGTTCCCCGCAGGCGGGTTTCAGGTGGGGAAAGCCCCAAAGTCGCAACGGCACGGGAAAATCGTCCTTAACAAGGTGATCATTGGTGATTAGTGCTCCGACGAGCAGTCCCGCCAGCGGCGGGTGGGACTGAAGCGGGGCGCGTGGAAACGGCGGTCCGAAAGTCGGATGGGGCGGGGAATCAGGCAGGGGGGGTCCCGACCCGCTTTTTCCACGATTTTTGGACCACGGCCGCATGAAAAGCCGCCCGACGGCGGCCCGAAAATCGGGGCCTAGGGTTTATTTCTAGAGGGATAGAATTGAAAAGTAGTGAACATATGCTAAACTTGTATTGAACCTTGGTTAGACCACACTTGGAGTACTGCGTACAGTTCACTGATCTTGGCCAGGATGGCAGTGGTGGCGCCAATATTTGGCTTTAGCGCTGCTGGATTAGGGAGGCGATAATCAGGCAGGGTGCCATTTGCAGTGAACACGTGCTGCATTGTCCAGTGACACGCGCTGCATTGTCCAGTGACACGCACTGCATTGTCCAGTGACATGCGCTGCATTGTCCAGTGACATGTGTTGCATTGTCCAGTGACATGTGCTGCATTGTCCAGTGACATGTGTTGCAATGTCCAGTGAACACATGCTGCATTGTCCAGTGACTCATGTTGCATTGTCCAGTGACACGTGCTGCATTGTCCAGTGACACGTGCTGCATTCCCCAGTGATATGTGTTGCAATGTCGTGAACACATGCTGCATTGTCCAGTGACTCGTGTTGCATTGTCCAGTGACACGTGCTGCATTGTCCAGTGACACGTGCTGCATTGTCCAGTGACATGTGTTGCATTGTCCAGTGACATGTGTTGCATTGTCCAGTGACTCGTGTTGCATTGTCCAGTGACATGTGCTGCAATGTCCAGTGAACACATGCTGCATTGTCCAGTGACATGTGTTGCAATGGCCAGTGACACGTGCTGCATTGTCCAGTGACATGTGCTGCAATGTCCAGTGAACACATGCTGCATTGTCCAGTGACATGTGTTGCAATGTCCAGTGACTCATGCTGCATTGTCCAGTGACATGTGTTGCAATGTCCAGTGAACACCTGCTCCATTGTCCAGTGACTCATGTTGCATTGTCCAGTGAACACATGCTGCATTGTCCAGTGACACATGCTGCATTGTCCAGTGACACGTGCTGCATTGTCCAGTGACATGTGTTGCAATGTCGAGTGAACACATGCTGCATTGTCCAGTGACACGTGATGCATTGTCCAGTGACACGTGCTGCATTGTCCAGTGACACGTGCTGCATTGTCCAGTGACACGCGCTGCATTGTCCAGTGACCCGTGTTGCATTGTCCAGTGACTCGTGTTGCATTGTCCAGTGACACGTGCTGCATTGTCCAGTGACACGTGCTGCATTGTCCAGTGACACATGTTGCATTGTCCAGTGACTCGTGTTGCATTGTCCAGTGACACGTGCTGCATTGTCCAGTGACACGTGCTGCATTGTCCAGTGACACATGCTGCATTGTCCAGTGACACATGCTGCATTGTCCAGTGACATGTGCTGCATTGACCAGTGACCCATGCTGCATTGTCCAGTGACACGTGCTGCATTGTCCAGTGACACATGCTACATTGTCCAGTGACTCGTGCTGCATTGTCCAGTGACACGTGCTGCATTGTCCAGTGACTCGTGCTGCATTGTCCAGTGACTCGTGTTGCATTGTCCAGTGACACGTGCTGCATTGTCCAGTGACACGTGCTGCATTGTCCAGTGACCCGTGCTGCATTGTCCAGTGACACGTGCTGCATTGTCCAGTGACACGTGCTGCATTGTCCAGTGACACGTGCTGCATTGTCCAGTGACTCGTGCTGCATTGTCCAGTGACACGTGCTGCCTTGTCCAGTGACACGTGCTGCATTGTCCAGTGTCTCGTGCTGCATTGTCCAGTGACACGTGCTGCATTGTCCAGTGACACGTGCTGCATTGTCCAGTGACATGTGCTGCATTGTCCAGTGACTCGTGCTGCATTGTCCAGTGACTCGTGCTGCATTGTCCAGTGACACGTGCTGCATTGTCCAGTGAACACATGCTGCATTGTCCAGTGACACGTGCTGCATTGTCCAGTGACATGTGTTGCATTGTCCAGTGAACACATGCTGCATTGTCCAGTGACTCGTGTTGCATTGTCCAGTGACTCGTGCTGCATTGTCCAGCAGTGTTGCCAGTGCTCAGACTTGCCATTTCCCCTCAGTTGAACACTAACCATCTAGGTGTACACATGAAGAATGGTTATTTGGCCAAGAAAGGGGAGATGCCCATGGAACTACAAACCAGCAGCAATCCACACCTTCAGGACAGGAGGAATGAAGTAAAGGGGGATGAATGGGGTTTCCCCAGTTCATAACTGTTGTCCCAATTAATAAATTGCAATTGAAAATTCAAAAACAGTAAAGTAAACTTTGCCAGTTAAGGTCTTTTTTTGCTTTATATAAAACCTTTTCTCCAGTGATCCAAAAGAAGATCGAAGCCAAAATAGATATTTTTTAATAGTTTCCATGCTTTACAATGTTAATGAGATGGCCTGCCATCAGCATTTGGTGCAGTAGCAGCGTGCTAAATGGTGACCACGATCATTTCTTAAACAATAATGTTATTTTTTTAGGTACAGTGCCTCACATCAAAGTTCATGCAGTTAGAGTAAGCTGAGTGAGGGACAAACTCAATGATGAGAGAAGGCCTGAATTTGGAGCTTGGGATAAGCATTTCTAAAAGCTCATAGAATTCCTATACATCTCTAACACTGGGGCTAAACTGGGATTCCAGTTGAGCAGTGTAAAGACCGCTGGTCCCCAGACTCTGGTTCTACCTACATTGACCTGGTTGTATAATGGACAGTCAGCTCATAATATTAACATGTTGCTCGCAGTCCTGTGCCTTGGAAGTTCAGAGTTCACAGGGGTAGTATTTTGGGTGCCGTTAGCACGTAAGTGACTGCTGTTGCCTCCGTCTTTAGAGGACCTTGTAGGGGGAAGAGGGCACCTGGCACCCAAGAAGAATTGGTCTTTGAGGCTTAATATGACAGTAAGATCTGGTGCTCCAGTCATAGTATCAGGAGCTGCCTTCATTTAATTAAATTGTAAGCATTGTGCAAATGCTATGGTTAATTTTCCGACCGAGTTTCTGGCAGGGATCCTGGCTCACTGGGCAATGGCCATCAGATTTTCAGCCCCCGGATCTAACCTCCAGGCCAGCCATTCAACAAGCTGCATTTATATAAGATCTTGTATGCAGTAAAACATCCCAAGATGATTCCTGGATATGTAAAACAGACCTGAGCTGTAGGTACAAGAAGAGTTCGTGGAAGTGACTGAAGGTATGGTTAAGAAGTTAGTAAGAGGTAGCAGAGCTGGGAAGTGGAAGGATTTGCAAAGAAAGGCAAGAATTTTGAATTGGATACATTGGGAGTTGCAAAGACAATGGAAGTTGGCAAGTACAGGGTTAATAGGCGATAACTATGTGGGATAGGTTCAGGTGCAATGCTGTTGTTTTATTTAGTCATTAGTAATCCTTCATTCATATAATAATTATTCCACGATTCACTGCTGTGGTTTAAACCTAGAATATCTGTTCAGGTTGAAGAATCCTGGTGCTGTGACACTGTCAACATACGGTAATCACATTATAGAGATATTCCAGGCAGGGCTGTCAAAATAAATGTATTAACTCAGGATAGAATTGTATATCAATCCTTACCATTGTTAAAGGGTGACCCACCCTGATTGTAGGTAAGGTGAAAGGTCCCTAGCACTATTGTGTGTTGTTCCTGGCGGTCTGATCAAAGCCCCTGCCGGAAACTGCCCATGGCTTTAGTGGACAATGAAACCCTCGGACAATGAGGCTCTCTGAACCACTGCTCCTTAGTATCACCGATAGTCAACTCAAAATTACTGGCTCTTCAATCTTTGAATTTGGATTTTTTTTTGTTTGTTTGTCTAAATTTAATTTTGTTTTAAGAAAATTGAACAAGTTAGCTGCAACGAAATGGAGTTTCTGTTTGAGGCAATGATGTGAAGTCCAGAGGAAGAAATTCCAAATGATGTCACCTTTTCGTCCAGAGCAGCTTCACACAATTTGGACGAAAGCCCGGCCTAATGTTCGCGCCAACTCCCGCACCGTCACACTGCGATCCTCTAACTGGAGCCATTCTGCGGAAAAGAAAGACTTTTGATTGAAAGTCAAGTAATTAATCTTGTTGGAATCCTCACCTATGGAGCGGGATGTTTGTAAATAAAATAATCAATTGTTGCCCAAAAGAAATTTGGTGAATAATAAATTATAATTAATGATTATTCCAGACATTAACCCATTTATTCTAAAGTGTTGGGCAGAAGGAATGACGTATGAATGTATTTAACGTTTGTTCACTAATATCACCAACAGTAACTTGTAAGCTTGTATAAGTTAAGTTCTCTAACAGCTGGGGAAATACATGATAGTGTCTGAAACAGTCCAATAGTTAAACTACCTCCAGACAACAAAACTCTGGACCAGCAAAGCGGTATCAAGTGTAATTAAGACCAGATTAAAGTTATCTAAAATTTACAGTCAAAAACTTTTCGAATGAAACAACTACAAAAGTCTCCTGAAAATCTACTTTGTCCACCGTGCTCTGAGTCACGTCCCTTGATGATTCTCCTACTGCTGCCTGGGGTCCATTCTTGCTCCTCTGAAGCACTTTAGGGAGGTTTTACTGTGTTAAACGAGTGATACAAATGCAAGTTGCAACATTTCCCTGATCAGATCTGGATGTTTAGACTTGTGATTTTACAGAGGTTGTCATCAGATGCAGTGGACTGCGCGGCTTCCAATTGTGCACAGAAGTCAACTTATGGAACAGACCGCCAGCCATCTTCAAGCAATCTGAGCAACAGTGGAATGCTTGGCTTAGCTTTGAACCAGAAGCCTGCAGGCTGAGAGGTTGCTTCTCAGCATCACAAGTTGAATTGTTTACATGTGTCCCGGTGCTCCCAAGTCAGTTATTTAATTCATATACGTCTGAAATGGTAATAAAAAATAGCATTTAATGCTTTAAAGCATTTATTGCTGATACTTGTAACCCCTAGTGATCTGTGGTTTCCACACAGTGAAATAGCTCTCAGAGTTTACTTCACTGCTGTAGACCACACGTGTTATATAACACTGCGTTCAACCAAGCTAAACATTACAGATTTATAACCTAGTAATATTAATGTTCAGCGATACCACTCACCAGACGTGTCGCAACCTTCCCTGCATGTGACTCCGAATTGTTGAAAATTGCACAGCCACATGTGAAGGACAATGTTCCCCAGATTTGGGTGCTGGAAACTAACTTTGCAATTGTCCTTTTGAGTCAAAATTCTGGTTCTAATTGTGATCGGCTATGTAAACAATGATAAGTACAAATTAGACATCACACAGGCTGGGTCCCTCTCTACCTGCAGTGTAGCTCACTAAAATGTAGGTTTTATGGAACTGAATGTATGAATTTTGCATCAAAGAATTTTCGCCTTGTAAAGATCTCACTACCCCGCCCTATCTTGAGTTTGTCCGCTCCATGCTGTAGATCCCTTCCATGTCACACGCCACACACCCAAAGGAGGGGCTCTGAAATCAAAACTTCATTCAGACATGTTCTACTCAAAAAATATCAGAGGCTATTGAAAAAAAAACTGCGGGATACAAAGAATGATGAGTTATTTTCGAAGCACCCGAAGCAACGTTGAGCAATCTCTGCACTCGTACTTACGCTGTGGCCTTCATTCTTCACCAATAACTATGCTCCAAAATATCATCACCCTGCTCACACCGTGAAAGTAACGGCCCGATATTTATTCATGTTATTAACATTGAGAAGCTTATTGTTCAGAAAGAGCTGCACTTCCATAAATTATTGTCGGTCAGCACTCACGATATTCATTGGTGCGGACAGATGGGGAGAAACAACAGGGCTCTTTCGCTGCCACAGGACAGTCGGAAATGCCTTGTTAAACCCTGTTTATTTTTGACAAGAAACAGCACAAAGAACTAGGAAAATAACAACGTTCTTTTATATGTAAGTAAGGCAAAGTTGCGTGTGTGGAATCTTCTCGGTTCTAAATTTAGGAGATCCACACTTGTACAAAAGAAAAGGAAATGGCCTCTGATTGCAATATGATAATAACTGTCTCAGTCATTGTCTAACAAAGTGTTTCAATCAAGCAGGAGGTCACTGCAAAGCGTTTGGCTGGCCTGTACTTGTAATATTCACAGAGCAATTGAAATCAATGTCAAAGCGACACCAGCCATTGCTCCCTCTCATCAGCCCAATGTGCCTTTGTTACACATTTAACCACATACTGATGTTGCCAAATATATTAGTTTATTTTTAAATCTGATCTAAAAGGTCGGTGAAAGTTTTATAATCAGAGGGCAGACCTTTTCCCGGCAGGACTAGTGTATCATTACCCAAGAATCCCGGAGTTTACAATAATTCAAGATGTAAGAACATGCTTCATAGAAATTAAAATTGTTTGAGCTCGAGGTGTACCAGATATATAAAGTGTATTTCATTTTAAATATTCAGGCAAGAGTAAGTAGTCGCATTTTCTCCCCATTTTCTCCCCTCCTCTCTGAGCCACTGAGGATTCACAGCCAGCCAATATTTCACCTACATGGCATTCTTCATATGAGAGTCTAATCAGTGTAAATCAGTCGGCTATTCAACTGCGGAGAGATTCATAGTCAAGCCCAATCCTGTCCTCACGCAATGTCCACTTCCCAGAAGGGATGAGGAAGAGCTGCCCTCCCCACATCTATTGACGCTGAGTTTATCCTCGCTCTCCAACTGAGTTCAGCTTCTTCAGCAGCGCCTGGGAATTGAACCTGCAATCTTCCTGTCTACATCGGTTAGTGCCAGATCAGGAGGTGCCACTAGAAAAGAAACCTACAGCACAACTTTGTCTTAACCTCTTGCAAAACATTCCTACTGCTGAATCTCTTTATTTTTTAAATCTATTTCTGTCTTCTTGTCAATTTTATTAGTATTTATTCACAATTGGAAATTATCCAGATTGATTTTTAAGGATTGAAAAAGATCAGAAAGCAGGAGTAATAAACACTGTCTGGAAGAAAGTAAAGTTTGTCACCGAACAAAGTATTGTATATTTTAACCGAAGGATCAGGTGATCTGAAGTAGTGATCTTGACCTGAAATATAAGGTAAAAGTCTCCCCTAACCGAGGGAGGTCGATGTCCTCAGCAATGTTTATTGTGACCAGTTTCCTTCAGGCTTCATGCACACGAGTCAATAAGTGCCAACAAATCTTCAGAGGATGTGGCAAATAGAACTGCCATGTTGGTGAAATGTTCATCTTTGTCAGAATAATGCACAATGTTGCATCTAACCAGTTATACATGACCCAACAATGTCAGGGACGTGTGCAATACATTAAGTTTTCAATCACTGCCACCAGAAGATTGCTTCAGGGGAGTCTTCAGCGGATTTATTTAAAGGATACAGCCTGTTCTCCGCCCGTTGGTGATTTGTGGCACGGTGGGCCTCGTGCCCACTGAGAGGAAACCACAATTAACCCACTGAAATTTCTCCCAGAATCCTTATTAACCTGGCAGGGCAGTTTAAACAACAACATGTATTTATAGAGCACCTTTAACATAGTAAAACGTCCAAAGGTGCTTCAGAGGAGCGTTAACAACCAAAGTCTGATACCAATCCACATCAGGAGATATTAGGGCAGAAAAGAGGTCAATTTTAAGGAGTGTCTTAAAGGAAGAGAGAGAAGTAGAGAGGCAGAGAGCTTTAGGGAGGGAATCCCAGAACTTAGGGCCTTGGCAGCTGAAAGCATGGTCAGCAATGGTGGAGCGATGGAAATCTGGGATACGCAAGAGGTCAGAATTGTAGAGGTCAGCACTAAGCTCATGGTGTACAGAGCAGCAGTGATACCCATCCTCTTGTATGCTTCAGAGACATGGACCATGTACAGCAGGCACCTCAAAGCACTGGAGATGTACCACCAACGCTGCCTCCGCAAGATCCTGCAAATCCATTGGCAGGATAGGCGCACCAACATCAGTGTTCTCGCTCAGGTCAACATCTCCAGCATCGAAGCTTTGACCACGCTCGATCAGCTCCGATGGACGGGCCACATCGTCCGCATGCCCGATACGAGACTCCCAAAACAAGCGCTCTACTCGGAGCTCCGGCACAGCAAGAGAGCCCCAGGTGGGCAGAGGAAACGCTTCAAGGACACCCTCAAAGCCTCCTTGAAAAAGTGTAACATCCCCACTGACACCTGGGAATCCCTGGCCCAAGGCCGCACAAAGTGGAGGAGAAGCATCCAGGAAGGTGCCGAACACCTCGAGTCTCTTCACCGGGAGCAAACGGAAGCCAAGCACAAACAGCGGAAGGAGCGCACGTCAACCCAAGCACCCCGCCCACCCGTCCTTTCAACCACCGTCTGCCCCACCTGTGACAGAGACAGTACGTCCCGCATTGGACTCATCAGTCACCTGCGAACTCATTTTTACCGTAGAAGCAAGTCATCCTTAGATCCGAGGGACTGCCTAAGAAGAAGAAGAAGGAGGTCAGAAAAGCCCACCGTCATTGGCTCACTGCCGCAGCCAGTTGAAGGGCAGCACCACTATTCCGCTAGATGGGAGAAGAAGCAGCTGGAAGAGCCCCAGATTTTCCGATGCGTCCATGGAGCTGCTGCTGGCAGAGGTGAGGGCGAGGAGGGACCATCTGATGTGCCCTAAGGATGTGGAGCCCCATTAGAGAGTAATGCAGGCTCTCTGGAGGGAGGTGGCACAAGCAGTCAGTGCAACCTCCAGCACCCTCAAGAACAGCCACACAGTGCAGAAAGAGGTTCAATGGTCTCACAAGGGTGGCAAAGAGAAGTCAAGGTACTGGTGCCAATACACATCCTCCACCACTCATACAACTTCACTCACCTCCTTACCAATCAAAATCATTTTCTGTCACACCTGCATGTCAGGGAGACTCATTTCATCAAAGAGCACCCTTTCCATACACTCCTGTACCTTGTTTACTCAAACCGCTCTCTTAAACCAGTTTGTCTGCCACCAGGGCTTCTGCTAATCTTCAAGGACACTTCATTTAAAAGGATATAAGACATCTTCACCTCCCATCATCATGCCATGCATGACCTGATATGGGGGAAGTCTCCATGACACTCAGGCCTGTAACATCGACCCAGATCTTGCGGTCAGCGGTGAACGAGTGGCGCTCACCGATCATTCCGCTTACACTTGCGACAGACTTTCAGACAGAAGCAGCGAGACTCTTCAACCAATCAGGTTGAAGAATCCTCACTGCGATACGCAGAGTCTAAACCAGGAAGTATAAAGCAGGGAGTATAAATTAGAATTAAATCATGTACAGAAAGTGAAATAAAGATTGGGAAAGACGGCTGGGATTAAGAGAGAGACAGACAGAAGGTTGTTTGGCAGTAATTAAAACTTAGCACTCCGTTAAAAATGCACCTACTCTGGAATGGAGAACCTCGAAGCTTTGCTGGCGTGTTTATGAACGCCGAGTCTCTCGGCGAGGTACCGTTGTAGCGAAGCTACTGGAGGAGGAGGGCAACTCGGACAGCAACTCCCTGATTTCCGCGTTTAACTGTGTATGTGCGGACACCGGAAGTTGCTGTCTGATTCACTCCATAATAACAGTGACCTCTGAAAGCCTCACCCTTATACTTGCCTCAAAACCCAGGCCATTGTCTTTTGTCCCTCCAAAGCAAAAAAAGGCACACAGCAGCTCCACTTAAGGACACTGAGGGAGGATCACCATCGCTGAAAACCCTGAGTCCGCAGAAGGAGGGCTTCATTGAAAATTCATGGCTATCAGTTGTGCTCTCCTGCTTCACTTCCTCTCCTTCCTCTGCACTTTTCTTCTGCTGTGAGATGCCTCAGTACACGCACGGAAAAGGTGCCTTCGGTCATCTTCAATCTAGATTCTTCCATATCTTCAACCTCCTCCTCTTCATAACATCAAACTAAAGGCATTCCCATTGAGAAATCTATGTAGTTAACTCACTTTAACTTCACAAAATTGGCCACTGCTATGTTTTTAATAGCGTTTGTTGAAAAAAGCATCTTGGCTAAGACACAGGTAGACTTTGCTTTGCTCTTTTTTCAGTGGTGTCATGAGATCTGAACAGGCAGACCGAGCCTTTGTTTAACATCTCATCTGAAACACGGCACCTGCGACCAATCAACAGTGCCCGGGTACCACGCCGACGTGCCAGCCGAGATTGTGTGTTCAGGTCCTGATAGTTCAATCCATTCCGACTCTGAGGCAAGATCGCTAACAACCAAGCCAGGTTGGCACTTAAAGTTGAAATCGAAGATCTTTATCTAAAATTACTGTTTTCACCCTTTCCCCAGTGCTGTCACACACTGAGGTAGCTCTAAAAGAGAGTAATTTTAGATTGTGGTTTGTTTTAATGATTTTGTGTTACATAGCACATTAAACTCTCCAAAATGTTATGAATTAAAGCTATATTGTAATAGTCTCAAATACCATTTCTGAAAATCAGAATGAATTAAAAGGGCTGTGCTCCACAGTGACTTATTTCATTACAGATAATTGAGGCCTAAAGAACTTTACCAAAGAAATAAGCACACCTGAAATGATTCACATCGCGAAGACATTTGGAATTATCTAGTGGATCGGAAAAGGCAAGGAACATAAGAACATAAGAAATAGGAGCAGGAGTCGGCCATTCGGCCCTTCGAGCCTGTTCCGCCATTCAATGAGATCATGGCTGATCTTCTGCCTCAACTCCATTCACCTGACCTATCGCCATATCCCTTGATGCCCTTACTAGTCAGAAATCTATCAACTTCTGGTTTGAATGTACTCAATGACTGAGCCTCCACAGCCCTCTGGGGTAGAGAATTCCAAAGATTCACCACCCTCTGTGTGAAGAAATTTCTTCTCATCTCAGTCCTGAATGGCTGACCCTTTATCCTGAGGCTGTGGCCCCTGGTTCTAGACTCCCCAGCCAAAGGAAACATTCTCCCAGCATCCACCCTATCAAAGCCTGTAATAATTTTGTATGCTTCAATGACATCCCCTCTCATTCTTCTGAATTCAAGAGAATACAGGCCTAGTTTACTCAATCTCTTCTCATACGACAGTCCCGCCATCCCAGGAATCAATCTCGTGAACCTTCGTTGCACTCCCTCTATGGCAAGTATATCCTTCCTTAGGTAAGGAGACCAAATTTGTACACAGTACTCCAGGTGTGGTCTCACCAAGGCCCTATATAATTGGGAGTAAGACTTCTTTACTCCTGTACTCAAATCCTCTTGTAATGAAGGCCAGCATACCATTTGCCTTCCTAATGGCTTGCTGCACCTGCACATTCACTTTCAGTGACTCATGTACAAGGACACCCAGGTCCCTTTGAGCATCTGCATTCCCCAATCTTTCACCATTTAGGAAATACTCTGCCTTTCTGTTTTTTCTAGTAAAGTGGATAACTTCACATTTATCCACATTATATTCCATCTGCCATGTTCTCGCCCACTCACTGAGCCTGTTGAGATCCCCTTGAAGCCTCTTCACATCCTCTTTGCAACTGACACTGCCACCTAGCTTTGTATCATCAGCAAATTTGGAGATGTTACATTTAGCCCCCTCATCCAAATCATTGATATAGATTGTGAATAGCTGGGGCCCAAGCACCGATCCTTGCGGTACCCCACTAGTCACAGCTTCCATCCTGAAAAAGACTCGTTTATCCCTACTCTTTGTTTACTGTCTGTTAACCAATCCTCAATCCATGCTAGTATATTACCCCCAATTCCATGTGCCCTAATTTTGTTCACCAACCTCTTGTGTGGGACCTTATTGAAGGCCTTCTGAAAATCCAGATACACCACATCTACCGGTTCCCCTTTGTCTACTCCACTAGTTACATCCTTAAAGAACACCAATAGGTTTGTCAAACAGGATTTCCCTTTCATAAATCCATGTTGACGCTGCCCAATCTTACTATTAGTTTCTAAGTGCCCAGTTATTACATCCTTTATAATAGATTCCAGCATTTTCCCAACTATTGATGTGAGGCTAAAAGGTCTGTCGTTCCCCATTTTCTCCCTCCTTTCTTAAATAGTGGGGTTACATTTGCTATCCTCCAATCTGCAGGAACCGTTCCAGAATCTATAGAATTTTGGAAGGTGACAACCAATGTGTCCACTATCCCAATGGCCACCTCTTTTAAAACCCTAGGATGTAGGTCATCCAGTCCTTGGGATTTATCGACTTTTAGTCCTATTAATTTTGCTAGTGCTGTTCTTTTACTAATAATAATTTCTTTAAGTTCCTCATTCTCGTCACACCCTTGGTTTTCTCGTATTTCTGGGAGGTTTTTTGTGTCTTCTTGTAATGAAGGCCAGCATACCATTTGCTCTCCTAATGCAAGGTTTGTTCATCACAGCACTGATCTCGTCTTTGGCCAATCACAGAGCCAGGAATCAAGGTTGACAGCCAGAGTTCAACACTGGAAGATATAAACAATATTTCCATTGAATCATTTCTAACCACTTTATCATCATATGAACCACCCAAGGGCACGGCATTCGCCATTCACCTCGATGACATTTGCCCACAAAGTTTACTCGGGCTTTAGAGCAGAGACGTTCTCTAATCCGATGTCTGATCCAGCGCGCTGCCCTCTACAGGGGATCTGTGGCATGTGTGAGCAAGACGTGAACAGGCGAGGCTCTTCAACCAATCAGATTGAAGAATCTTCACTGAGCCACGCAGTGTCTAAACCAGGAAGTGTAAAGCAGGGAGTTTAAATTAGATTTAAATCATGTACAGAAAGTGAAATAAAGATTGGGAAAGACAGATGGGATCAAAAGAGAGAAAGATAACAGAGACAGACAGAAAAAGTAAAAAAAAAAATTATTTTAATTAATTTTAAAATCTCCAACACTAATTAACTTCTGAAGGAATGTATCTCCACACTTGTAAAATTAAAGTTTCAGTGCCAGAGAGGTTGTTCAGCAGTAATTATCACTTACCATGCCATTAAAAATTCATTTACTCCTGAATACACCATCCCTAACTTTGTTTAGTATCCTTAGTGGGGAACGAGCAGGCAAGTATTCCAAGTTCACACCACTGCATTGATTTCAGTGCCAAGTCTATCGGCGAGGACTGTTACCGTGTACCCTGTGGAGGAATGGGGTATCTCTGACACCAACATCCGGATTTCTGCATTTTTCTTCTTTGGTATGGTAGTAGCAAAGCAAATCAAATGTCAATATCTAAGTCAGATATCCAGGTCAAAGCTTCTGGTGTAACAGTGTGGATATCTCGTAGGCCGCCTGCGAATTTCCTCTGAGGGCAGTGCTCAATGACGTGCTCCAGGGTCTGATTAGGAGCTCCACAGTCTCATGATGGGGATACTTTAATCTTCCATCTTTGGAGAAGGTGGCAGCATCGACCATGACCAGTTCTGAGGCGGCTGATGGTTGTCCACTGTTTGCAAGCATTTCGCCATCGGTCATCAAGGCTGAGGGGAGATCGCAGAAGTGCTTAGATGACGGTCCAAAATGGCCTTCTAGATTTGAGACGGGTTGGTGGTAGGCTGTTCAAGTCGGCCTGGATCGGCATGTCTTTGCTGGTGTAGAGGTTGTGTTCTCTGGAGACTGCGGGCTGGATTTTCCTAAGCCCCTGGAGTCGGGTTGAAGGCGTGCGGGCGATAAAAATCGGAGATCCGGGGGTCCCGACCCCATCCCGCCTCCAACCCGCCTCCATGTCAATTTCATAGGAGTCGGGTTGCCGACAAGTGCTGGAACCCGACTCCCAGAGGCGGGAAGGGAATAAAGGCAATTAAACTGCCTGTTAACAGGTAGTTAACAGGTAGTTTTTTGCCTATTCGCGATTTTTATTGCTGGTTTGTGGGCTTCCCGACAGCTCCAAACCACGAAAAGTTTTCGAGGCGGGACGTGGGTCTGAGGTCCTGGAGGGGTCGAGATACCCAGTGTTCAGGTGAGTGAGGGGTGCAGGAGTGCAAAGGTAAGTGTTTTGCAAGTGTTTAAAGTGTTTAAATAAGTTTAACTTACTTTTACTTACCTTTACAGGAGTCCTGCATTCCGGTGTCGGGAGTCGGCTGCAAGAACCACAGAAGCTCCGATTTTTAAAAAAAAATCAGCTTCTTGGTTTCTGCAGCAAAATGATTTTAAAGTTATCCTGAGAAAGGACTGAGGCTGAATTAGCAGTTTTTCAGTGCTTGACAGCTTCAAACAGCTGTTAAACACTGATATTTCATCTGCCAAAAGCTTTTGACAGATGAAATGTCAATCTCTGACGTCACCTGTTGCCGGGTGGCCCTTAATTGGCCTGCTGAGCCCACAGGGCGGGCTCAACAAGGTCAATCAGAGGAAAATCCAGTGGGTTGGCCACATCTCCATGGAGGCGGGACAACAAGCCCGAATGTGGGTTTCCCACCTCCAACCCGCCCCCGTAGCAAAATCCAGCCCTGCATATTCGCGGCGTCGGTGTGGTAGTGCGATGTTTGTTTACCTGCGCATGTGCATACACCAGAAGTTGCTGTCAGATTTACTCTGTTATATCGGTGAGCGGTGAGACCACACCTTGAGTATTGTGTGCAGTTTTGGTCGCCTTACCTGAGGAAGGACGTTCTTGCCATGGAAGGAGTGCAGCGAAGATTCACCAGGCTGATACCTGGGATGGCAGGAATGACGTATGAGGAGAGATTGTGTCGATTGGGCTTATACTCACTGGAGTTTAGAAGATTGAGAGGGGATCTCATCGAAACCTATAAAATTCTGTCAGGCCTGGACAGACTAGATGCAGGAAGGATGTTCTCGATGGCCGGGGAGTCCAGAACTAGGGGTCATAGTCTAAGGATAAGGGGTAAGCCATTTAGGACTGAGATGAGGAGGAATTTCTTCACCCAGAGAGTGGTGAACCTGTGGAATTCTCTGCCACAGAGGGCGGTGGAGGCCAGTTCATTAAATATATTCAAGAAGGAGTTGGATATATTTCTTAAGGCTAAAGGGATCAAGGGATATGGGGAGAAGGCAGGGACAGGGTACTGAATTTGGATGATCAGCCATGATCTCATATTGAATGGCGGAGCAGGCTCGAGGGGCCGAATGGCCTACTCCTGCTCCTATCTTCTATGTTTCTATGTTTCTATGTTTCTATCCTCAGCGTAAAATCTGGGTCAATGTTTTCAAGAGTGAGACTTTATTTTAGGTTCATCGTGTTAATAGAAACAATTTGCTATGGGGCACTGCAGTTTAAAAAAATGCACTTCCACACTGAACACCTCAGCTGCAATGTTGGTAACCATTTAAAAGAGTGTGAATTGGCTGAGTTTCTATCTGATTACTTGTGCCTGGTTAAGAAAGGATTAAACGGTTCCTTTTTTAATAAGTGTTAAGAACCTGGAGGAAGGGGTGCAACCTCTGCTATTTGTAGTGAAAATGTAATTGCATTTATGAAACTTTGGTTTGTGATTGCAGATATTGTATTGTAAACTTAAAAAAAATACCATCAGGATTTTTAAACCGATTTATGGTAACGGCTTATTGGAATCTTTCAAAAACAGTTTGACACTTTCAGAAGTAGGACAGGAAAAATATGGACTAAAAGAAACAGATGTGATTATCAAATTAAAATGCCTCACAGTGAGTATCTTTATTTTGCAGCTGTAAATCATTAGGTTTATTTTATGTTATGTCAGTCTCAGCCAGTGCTCAGCATTAGACTGGCCACCCATTTACAGCCCAAAATCAACCAGAGCTGCGGCCAAGGCAATCTGGAACAGATAGCACCAATGTGGGAGGTTAAAAAGCTTCCTCATTTTAGGATATAGCAAATTAAGGAGAAGAAAGGCTTTTCCGCATTAAAACATCAATTCTGATTTTTTTTTTTAATGTGCACACTTGTTGTTAACTCGCTTAAACCTCACAAACATTGAGTATAATTGAGAAAGTGTCTCACTTTACACCTCCTGACAGATGTAATGATTTGGGGCAAAGACTCGGCACACTGAAGACCTGATCTTAAGGTCCACTGTAGACATGACTCTTGTTACATTTCGAGTCCCAGTGCAGCATGGATATGGAAAACGTGTCAAACTGTGTCTTTATCAATTAGTTGACATTTTGCTGGTGAATTGTGCAATACTGGTTCTTAACTGGATTAAGGTGATTGACACACAAGGCTGCAAATATTTACAAAAATAATACAGAGCTTCAAATCCAGATGTAATTACCTCAGTCTCAGAGAAATAAATGATGCCATAAATTGGGAAAGAGACTCGATATTCTCTGGTACGTACAGAACATTCTGAACATTGGTGGATTCCTCATTAAGAAATTAGCTTTTTGAAGTACAAAGGCTTCACTAGAGCCAGATTAAACATGTTAAAATGGGATTAAAAAATGGCAGAGTAGATGAGCAATGAGGTGAACATTTTCCACAACTGGCAAGAATGGTATTATTCCTTGAAAGAAAGAAAGGGCATAATCATAATATATTTGGGGATCAAATTCTGCAGGCTGGATTAAGAGCTGAATGGCAAAAACTATTAAAGAAAAATAAATAACATCCGGTGTAATCCACCAGCGCTGTGCTGCAGAGGGGTCGACTGGGTACTTCGAGCTGGGGGACGCAAATTAAAATCCCAGCCTGACTGGTATTTGAATTCTTGCCTTGTTGGATCTTGTCTGGATCCTTTGATAAAGTACTTCACCGCAATAGACATGGAGGGTAGGAGGAGAGGTTGTCAGGACCATCTGTTATCCAATCAAAATCCTTAAGGTTCATATTTATAGGAGAGTCATTCAATTGCTTCCTTGAGTAACGCTGTATAAGGTAGAGTTTAGACGAAAATTAGTTTTTGGATCATTCCAGTACATTTGGGATCAGGTGCCTCCATGGAATATTTCCTTTTCATGAGTTATATTAATGTGAGATTTAATAAAGCATTTCAATTTGGACCAAAGACTTGAGATTAGATTATTCAAGATGTCAAGTGATGGCCTATAGCAGGCAAGTTACCTCATAATAATGGCAACCCTCAGTCAGAAATGCTTCAAGACAGGAATCGGCTATTCAGCCCCCTCAGCCTGCTGAGCTGCTGACTGGGAATCCTTTCGATGTCAACTTGTGGTCCAATCCATAAGATTATCTTAAAGATGGTCGGGCTCTTGGTAGCATTGAAATGTAGCCTCCACCGTTTGCCGACAATATCTGCTAAATAGTTCAAGATTTTGAATTAAATTCTTCTTTATGAGTGAAGAAAGGCCAATATATAATATGTTATTCACTGAAGTAACATCATTTGCAGCTTGTATGTCCGCCATAACCTTTCAACGGTGTGAGCCATGCCTGTGACGCTCACTGCACTTCCACTCCTTCAGCATTGGGATCTTAAAATTTGCCCTTAAATTTCAATCTCACTTTGAGAGTCTACAAGGCCAACCGATGTGGGAAATGCAAATATTCCACTGGAGTATTGGGGAGACACTTGTTGGGTTAAGGTAAATCATTAAAGAACGGCAGAGGCATATTTACACCTGTAAGTCCAGGCACGGATACAAGTTGGGGAAAAGTATCACTTTCTTTCCTCAACTAGAGGAGGATGCACCTCAGTTTTGACATTGCCAGCAGCTTTGGGCAAACTCCTGTCTCCAGCGCTGGAATCCTGAACTAAAGCTATTAATATAGTCAGTTTTCTGTTCAGTGGAAAACCTAGATTTGGAAGATTCACACAGTCCCATCATAGACACAACCACGTCAATCTTTGATGTGAAAATCATATCAAAACCAGGGAAGTGCAAAGGTGGAACTGGTCCCACAACCTGATGGTATCCAGCATGACGTGCCTCAATAACTTCAAGACTCGAAGTTAGCAGAATAAAACAAGGCTTTTATTAGCAAAGAAAAGATGCCGGTGGCTGCACCTAGCTTGCTGCTGTTCTACTGCAGGACAAGCCTGAACTTGTCTTAAGTAGGGCCAGGTATGGGCGGAGCCGACACACAAAGGGGGCGGTGCCCTATACACAATACAAGGTACAAACACCGGAGCAGGCAATACAATATATACAGTTAACTACAGAGTCTGATGAATGACATATTTCATCACATTCACCCCTTCTACAGATTTAGTCTGTCTGGGGGTGTGATAGTTCTCTGTGACCGACGTAACGGTTGCGGTGCCGCGGGTGCCGGCTGAGTGTCCCGGGTGGTCTCCTGGGTCTCTGCCGGGGGCGCCACCGGGGTTGTTGATGGAGTAGGTGGTGGGGGTACCGTTGGCTGGTGTTCTTCCGGGTGTGATGAAAAATTAGTGGGTGGAGTGGGTGGGTAATAGTTGTTGTGGTTGTTGTTGTTGTTGTTGAAGTCGTTGTCGTTGTTGCTGTTGTTACCGGCTGGGGCGAGGTCTTTTATGGACACAGTGTCCTCCCGTCCGTCGGCGTGCCGGACATACGCATATTGTGGGTTGGCGTGGAGCAGGTGCACTGGCTCCACGAGGGGGTCTGTCTTGTGGCCCCTCACATGCTTCTGCAGGAGTACCGGACCTGGGGTGGATAGCCATGACGGTATGGATACGCCTGAGGTGGATTTCCGGGGAAACACAAATATTAGCTCATGAGGCGTGGCATTAGTGGCGGTACACAATAGTGACCGTATTGAGTGGAGCACATCTGGGAGGACTTCCTGCCAGCGGGAGATAGGGAGGCCCTTGGTCCTTAGAGTTAGGGTGACTGCCCTCCATACTGTCCCGTTCTCTCGCTTCACCTGACCGTTACCCCGGGGGTTGTAGCTGGTGGTACGGCTCGTGGCAATCCCCTTGGACAGCATGTACTGGCGTAGCTCTTCACTCATGAAGGCCGCCCCCCTATCCGTGTGGATATAGCTTGGCATACCGAACAGGCAGAACAGGCTGTTGAGGCATTTAATGACCGTGGCGCTGGTCATGTCTGGGCAGGGGAAGGCGAATGGGAAACGGGAGTATTCGTCCACAATGTTCAGGGAGTAAACATTGCGGTCGACGGACGGGAGGGGGCCCTTGAAATCTAAGCTAAGCCGCTCAGAGGGCCGTGTAGCTTTGATTAGGTGGGCTCTATCAGGGCGGTAGAACCGAGGCTTGCACTCAGCGCAAGTGCGGCAGTTCCTGGTCAGAGACTGAACTTCCGCAATCGAGTAGGGTAAGTTGCGGGACTTTATGAAGTAGAACAGCAGCACACCAGGTGAAGCTAGGTGCAGCCACCGGCATCTTTTCTTTGCTAATAAAATTGACGTGCCTCAATAATTTCAAGACTCGAAGTTAGCAGAATAAAACAAGGCTTTTATTAGCAAAGAAAAGATGCCGGTGGCTGCACCTAGCTTCACCTGGCGTGCTGCTGTTCTACTGCAGGACAAGCCTGGACTTGTCTTAAGTAGGGCCAGGTATGGGCGGAGCCGACACACAAAGGGGGCGGTGCCCTATACACAATACAAGGTACAAACACCGGAGCAAGCAATACAATATATACAGTTAACTACAGAGTCTGATGAATGGCATATTTCATCACACAGCAATAAACTGAATGATGGCACCATGAAAGTTAACAGATCTTATGGTGCTTTTCGCCATCGATGTTGCATCCCTTGATGCACCAAGCCAATTACGGAACACCATGGAAGAGGTAGTTTTACACTCGCTGCAACTTTGGGGTCAACCACATCGAGAATTGCAGAGAGTTCAGGAGGACGAGAAAAGACATTGCGTAATGGTGACAGTCACACTGGCGACTTTGGCAAGGGTGGTCTCATTGCTGTGGGTGGGACAGAAGCCAGACTGAAGAGAGAGGTTGGCATGCAGCTGGGCACTGACGTAAGAAAACTACCAGGCACTTGGTCTAAGTATTAAACAAGGCTTTAATCAACTGTTTTTCAACATGGAGATCTAGTTGTGTCCTTCACTAGTTCCTGTTAAAGAATGTCCTGAGCAAGATGGTCCCATGCCCGAGTATTTATACTCTCCCTGGACAGCGCCACCAGCAGGCTGCCCAGTATCATTTCATAAGTCATTTCCACATGAATGACAAGATTCATGTCAGGTACTGAAGACTTTCCAAAACCTTAGAGAAAAAGAGTGCAATCAGTAATATATACAGCGTAGTGTGTACGAACAGGCGTATCTGCATATGTAGGTGATGTGGTCTAGTATTGATCTGTAATCCGCTGCTACTTTATTCTGAGTTTGCAGTACTTCTTTGACACAAAATCTAATAAAACTGACAGATAACTGGTTAACAACAGGGAAGGGAGTCAAAACCTGGCTGCAGACTGGTTCCAGCAACCGGGACTGACCAGAATCCAGAGTTAAGGATTGTGACAAACAGCCAAGAAGATGAAGAGCTGACCCCACATTCCAGTACTTCCATTTTTCTTTTCAGGGTTCTGGGATTCCCTTAAGATTAACCCAATGATTTGGTTCGCTGTACAGTATCATTCAGGAATTATTATTTTTAAAAGTTATGTTAAATAAAGAACATGAGCAATACATTGGTTAGCCTTGACTTGGGTTCCTTTCCACCAAAGTAGCCAAACATCCCTCTCGTATATCACTGAGCTCGCCAACAGTAACAGTTTTACGGTGGGTCTAGTTGTCTGTTGGCACATTGTATTAATAGGAAGAACTGAATGTGATGTATAAAATTAACCAAACCCTGTCATACATTTCAGACATTAGCACACACAAGAAGCACACTAGAGGGTTTTAAAAAGACTAAGTGCAGTAACTAGAGATATGTGCATGAGTGGCCCTTCAATTTAAAGCGATAATGGAGTTAAGTAGCATTGTTAAGAGTTCTTGGAGGGAAGGTAGAGTAACTGTTTGTACTTATCCTCTGTTTACAAAAGGATTTTTGTGGGGAGGGAGGGAGTAGGTAGGTAAAAGGAACAAGTAAAAAGAATCAAAAAAGCTTAGTCTAATTAGACCAGATTGTAAATGGTCTGATCCATTACTGAGATTTCATTCCTGTCCTCCTGTTTTATCCCTCTGAGTCAGAGGCTTACGGGTGCAAGTACATCAGTGCAGTATTATTGAACAAAGTGCTACACAGGCATTGCTCTTGGATGAAGCAAGATATTGAGGCCCTGTCCATCTATTTTGATCAGCATTAAAGATCCCATGACATTTTTTGCAGATGTGCAGGGATGTGTACTAGCCGACATTCCTTTCCTCAACCAACATAATGAATAACAATTAATTATCACTCATCTCAGTGCTGTTTGTGTGTGATATTGCCAGGTGTAAAATGGCTTCATGTTAGCCTCCATAGTGACAGTTAACTGCAGTTTTATGTCACTTTACAACCAATGGATCAGGATAAATTTAATCTCATTTACGAACCAGTCCCAATTGAGATCAGGGGTTTGATCATCGGCAAGGCCGGCATTACTAAGCTTCTTAGTGTTAACACTCTTCAATGGGGTTGGTTCTTGCTCAGCTTTGGAGGAGCCAGAGGCTCATTCGGTTGTTCTGTTGAAGGTTCCAAGCATGACACTGTAACAGAAAGGCTGCAGATGGGGAAGAGCAGGAGCCAGAGGTTGGTTTTTGTTGGCCTGGATCCAAGGACTGAGGCTGTTCTGAACAACAGGACTGAGGGCTCCAAACACGGAAACATGCTGGGCAAACGCCTTTGGTAAATAGTCATTACCATAGCTACCAGGAAGAATTGTAATTTCTAGAATTTGGTGGTGAATCACTTTGTGGCTGAATCTATTGGGAGTTTGTACTTTTATACTGAAGTTAAAAAAGAGCCTGACCTTAAGTATCTCTCATAACAATCTAAAAATAAGAATTAAACCAGTACAAAGAATTAACTTAAATATAATTTACTTTATCCCTGTCAAGTTTCCACTGATG
Organism: Somniosus microcephalus; assembly: GCF_052327205.1. Lineage (NCBI taxonomy): Eukaryota > Metazoa > Chordata > Chondrichthyes > Squaliformes > Somniosidae > Somniosus > Somniosus microcephalus. The sequence goes on from NC_141003.1 coordinate 91,923,704, forward strand.
TTTCAAGCCACATTTGTTTAAAGAGCCAGTGGTGCTGACAGTTTTAGGGGTAGTGGTGAGGAGCGAGTTATTAACCCAACAGCGGGAGGAAGCTGGTTTATATATGCATCTTTGAAATAGAAGGCTTAAGCCCCCGATGGTTAAGGCAATGAGTAGGTGAGCCGTACAGTCCGGGGAGGTGCCACATTCAATCTGCTGTATTGATTAAAGTGATCTCAGCTAGGCTGTCAGTGAGAGTGGTGCAATTAATATCAGCGCCCTGTGATTAGAAAGAGGGAAATCAGATAAGGTTCCCATTACTGATTACTGTCCAGCAACCCCTATTGGAGTTGTGGCCCCCCCAGGCCAAATTTTGGCTTGCTGTGAAGCCTCTAATAGTTGAATATCCTACATCACTCACACAGGGAGCTTGCCCATTTGAACAAGTTCTTTGGGAGGGGAGGGGAGGGGAGAGAAACTAACCAATAAATGTGGTTCAAGCCATTCAAGAAAAAAGATGAACAAGCCTGTTGAAAAGCCCAACTTTAGTTCCTGTCAGGGATTACTTCAAAGTCAATGGGTTGTCAGACGTGGTAATACCCTTGTCAACCACTTCACTTCACACTACTCCATCACTAACGTTGTGTTATTTCACTCCATTTAACACTTTCAGTCAACTGCTTAGTCTAAACAAAAATGATTATTAATGCAGTGTTTGATCAAGTCAGATCCATTAAAACACTTTTCTGAAGGGCAATCACTGCTGTTAAGCAGAAAAATGCTAAACAAGAAAATACCAGTAATAATACCAAATAAATGATGCATCATTAAAATCTGAATATCTCTGCTCCTCTCCTGCTGGAGTACAATTACATGCTTGCCGACCCCTCACCAATACCGTTTTTAATGTGTAAGTCTAGACAGTGGGGGCGGGCAGGCTATTTGACTATTGCAGCAGCACCTCCGCCAAATCCAACCCTGTGTTCAGGCAATGAGCACGTTTCACCACCGGACAGCAACCAAGACTTGAAGCCATGGCTGATGGCTGCTGTTATCATAGAATCATAGAACGGTTACAGCACGGAAGGAGGCCATTTGGCCCGTCGAGCCCATGCCGGCTCTCTGTAAGAGCACTTCAGCTAGTCCCACTCTCCCGCCCTTTCCCCGTAGCCCTGCAAATTTTTTTCCTTCAGGTACTTATCCAATTCCCTTTTGAAAGCCACGATTGAATCTGCCTCCACCACCCTTTGAGACAGAGCATTCCAGATCCTAACCACTCGCTGCGTAAAAAAGTTTTTCCTCATGTTGCCTTTGGACCTTCTGCCAATCACCTTAAATCTGTGTCCTCTGGTTCTTAACCCTTCTGCCAATGGGAACAGTTTCTCTCTATCTACTCTGTCCAGACCCCCCATGATTTTGAACACCTCTATCAAATCTCCTCTCAATCTTCTCTACTCTAAGGAGAACAACCCCAGCTTCTCCAGTCTATCCACATAACTGAAGTCCCTCATCCAAAGGGTTCACGGAGGATGGGCAATGGCAAACATTCAAAGATCGCATGGATGAACTACAGAATTTGTTCCTCCCAGTTTGGCATAAAAATAAAACAAAAAAGGTGACTCAATCGTGGCTAACAAGGGAAATTAGGGATAGCATAAGATCCAAGGAGAGGACATATAAATTGGCCAGAAAAAGCAGTAAACCTGAGGATTGGGAGCAGTTTAGGATTCAACAAAGGAGGACAAAGGGATTAATTAAGAGGGGGAAAATAGAGTATGAGAGTAAGCTTTCAGGGAACATAAAAACTGACTGTAAAAGCTTTTATAGATGTGTGAAGAGAAAAAGACTGGTGAAGTCAAGCGTAGGTCCCTTGCAGTCAGAATCAGGGGAATTTATAATGGGGAACAAAGACATGGCAGACCAATTAAATACATACTTTGGTTCTGTCTTCACAAAGGAGGACACAAATAACCTCCCAAAGATGTCGGGGAACATAGGGTCTAATGAAAGGGAGGAACTGATAGAAATCAGTATTTGTAGGGAAATGGTGCTAGGGAAATTGATGGGATTGAGGGCCGATCAATCCCCAGGGCCTGATAATCTACATCCTAGGGTACTTAAGGAAGTGGCCCTATAAATAGTAGATGCATTGCTAGTCATCTTCCAAAATTCAATAGACTCTGGAACAGTACCCATGGATTGGTGGGTAGCTAATGTTACCCCACTGTTCAAAAAGGGTGGTAGAGAGAAAACGGGGAATTACAGACCAGTAAGCCTGACATCGGTAGTGGGGAAAATGCTAGAGTCCATTATAAAGGATGTAATAGCAGAGCACTTGGAAAAAAGTGACCGGATCGGACAAAGTCAACATGGCTTTACAAAAGGTAAATCGTGCTTGACTAATCTACTGGAATTTTTTGAAGATGTAACTGGTAAAATAGATAAGGGAGAACCAGTGGATGTGGTGTATTTGGATTTTCAAAAGGCTTTCGATAAGGTCCCGCATAAGAGATTAGCGTGTAAAATTAAGGCACATGGGATTGGGGGCAAGGTATTGACTTGGATAGAGAACTGGTTGGCAGACAGAAAGCAAAGAGTTGGAATAAACGGCTCTTTTTCCGAGTGGCAAGCAGTGACTAGTGGGGTATGGCAGGGATCGGTCCTGGGACCCCAGCTATTCACAATATATATTAATGATCTGGGCGAGGGAACTTGATGTAATATCTCCAAGTTTGCAGACGACACAAAGCTGGGTGGGCATGTGTGCTGTGAGGAGGATGCTGAGAAACTCCAGTATGATTTGGACAGGTTGGGTGATTAGGCAGAAGCATGGCAGATGCAATATAACATGGATAAATGTGAGGTTATCCACTTTGGTGTCAAAAACAGGAAGGCAGATTATTATCTGAATGGCAATAGATTGGGAGAAGGGGAAGTGCAACGAGACCTGGGCGTCCTTGTGCACCAGTCGCTGAAGGTAAGCATGCAGGTGCAACAGGTGGTTAAGAAGGCAAATGGTATGTTGGCCTTCATAGCGAGAGGGTTTGAGTACAGGAACAAGGATGTCTTGCTGCAGTTGTACAGGGCCTTGGTGAGACCACATCTTGAGTATTGTGTGCAGTTTTGGTTGCCTTATCTGAGGAAGGATGTTCTTGCCATGGAAGGAGTGCAGCGAAGATTCACCAGGCTGATACCTGGGATGGCAGGAATGACGTATGAGGAGAGATTGGGTCGATTGGGCTTGTACTCGCTGGAGTTTAGAAGAATGAGAGGGGATCTCATCGAAACTTATAAAATTCTAACAGGACTAGACAGACTAGATGCTGGAAGGATGTTCCCGATGGCCGGGGAGTCCAGAACCAGGGGTCACAGTCTAAGGATAAGGGGTAAGCCATTTAGGACTGAGATGAGGAGGAATCTCTTCACCCAGAGAGTGGTGAACCTGTGGAATTCTCTGCCACAAAGGGCGGTGGAGGCCAGTTCATTAAATATATTCAAAAAAGAGTTGGATATATTTCTTAAGGCTAAAGGGATCAAGGGATATGGGGAGAAGGCAGGGACAGGATACTGAGTTTGGATGATCAGCCATGATCTCATTGAATGGCAGAGCAGGCTCGAGGGGCCGAATGGCCTACTCCTGCTCCTATCTTCCATGTTTCTATGTTTCCCTGGAATCATTCTCGTAAATCTATTCTGCACCCTCTCTAAGGCCTTCACATCCCTGTTGCCGAGCCAGGGATCCTGAGGCTAATTGTAGCAGCGCCCCTGGCTCAGATAACGTGACTGCAATGAACGCGGGACCTTGCTGACGGTGTATTTATCTACTGAGCCACTGTGGGAGCTACGATTGGATTTTAGCTCGGGGTAAAATTCTGTTATAAGCTACAAAGAGGTGTGCAAACCAGATCACAGGTGGGTATTTTGTACTTTGATAAAGATTTTATTTTGTATTTAAATATTATGCTTTGATCAGGAGCTTTGCACAATACATGGTATGTTGGCCTTTATTACAAAAAGATTGGAGTATAAGAGTAAAAAAGTTTTACTGCCATTATATAGGGCCCTGGTGAGACCACACCTGGAGTATTGTGTACAGTTTTAGTCTCCTTACCTAAGGAAGGATATACTTGCCATAGAGGGAGTGCAACGAAGGTTCACCAGATTGATTCCTGGGATGGGGGGATTGTCCTATGAGGAGAGATTGAGTAGACTAGGCCTATATTCTCTAGAGTTTAGAAGACTGAGACATGATCTCATTAAAACACATAAAATTCTTACAGGACTTGACAGGGTGGAAGATCAGCCATGATCTTATTGAATGGCGGAGCAGGCTCGAGTGGCCAAATGGCCGACTCCTGCTCCTATTTCTCCTTTTCTTAAATTCTTATATTAATATAAATGAATTGCAATGGAGTTGGTTAAATGGAATTATTTAAAAGCAAATGTATTCAATACTCCCTGTACTTAATCCAAGTTATCTTACACCATGCCCCAAATTACTGAGTTAGCTACAGGAATACCAATAGACAGCAGCTACTTCTAAAATGAAAGGCCCAATAGCACCTTTTTCTAACAAACTGGGCCATTTTTTTAAAAGGCAGTTGCCTGCTTTGTGTGTAATGTAATAATTCTGGACATGTTTATCTGCACCAGAGTATCTCGGGTGGCTGAAGTACTGTGACAATTCAAAGGCTTAAAGGCTCGGTAATTTGACCTCTGTTGTAATTCTGTAAACATTGTAAACGCAGACTTTTACGACCTTAGAATTTACCAACCTAAAATAATCAGCATTTGGACCCACCATCATATTTACCGTAAATCCCACTGTCTCGGCCATTATTGCAGTAAAACATATCACTGATGCCTCTGCTGACCAATCCAGGAGATTCCATATTCTTCTGCCAGTAAAGCACAGTGAAACCTGTTTATACTGAACTCAGCTGTTGTGAAATGCTGTTTCTGTGGAACAAATGATGCCCCATTTCAGATCATGTTTCTGCAGGAATCACACAAATAAAACAAACATTATCATCCCTCATCCCTGAAACCACCCTTGGAACCCTGTACTATCTGTTAATAGAATATTCGGTCCAATCATTACGGCTGTACAATGGGCTGCTTTGTGCTCAGAATCTGTTTTGCAACCAACTGTGCAAAGTTTCTCGGCCTTCACCTAGCTCACTGCAATAACAGCACTGTGAATTTCTGGGCAAGTGTTCTCTAATGGTGCTCCCAGGAATAGACAGTTGGAATGGGTGGAGCAGTGTGGGCCAGATTTCCCTCTGATATTGCCAGGAGCAGAACTACTGCCTCTTGCAACAGAAAGAACTAATCTAGCTCTTTAGTGTTAATTTCATTCAATTTAGTTTAGTCCTATCTTGTATGTTTCTATGTTAAACTGTAATAGCTATTTTGTCCAAATATCTGAATTATTTGCACATCGTGCTTTCACCTCATAGAAACATAGGAGCAGGAGTCGGCCATTCAGCCCTTCGAGCCTGCTCCGCCATTCAATATGATCATGGCTGATCCTCTATCTCAATACCATATTCCCGCTCTCTCCCCATATCCCTTGATGCCTTTTGTGTCTAGAAATCTATCTATCTCCTTCTTAAATATATTCAGTGACTTGGCCTCCACAGCTGTCTGTGGTAGAGAATTCCATAGGTTCACCACCCTCTGAGTGAAGAAATTTCTTCTCATCTCAGTCCTAAATGTCCTAGCCCGTATCCTGAGACTGTGGGCAGAAAGACTGTGGATTCTAGCTCTACAGCAGGACTTGTGTACATTAACAAGACTGATGCTGCACTGTGATGCTGGGGGTGATGCCTTTCTAATAAGATATTAAACTGAGGTCCTGTTCGCCTGTTGAAATCAATGTTAATGTTCTCCCAGTGCCCTGCCAATGTCCCCCCTGCAGCAACAGGCTAACTGGTCATTCCTCGCACTGCTATTTATGGAATGTCACTAGTGCAGAAACAGCTGTTGTGTTTGTCTACAATCATTACACTCCAAAAATAACACATTGTAATAAAGTGCTTTGATAATGTGATAAAGCACTGTAAAAATGGAAGTATTTCCTATAAATGCACAGTGAACTTTCACATTATGATCCCAAATTTCTCATCATATCTTTTACTTTGATTGTCAACCTTATGTACCAAAAACAGCAAATAATGTGCGTTTGTGCATCTTGCTGTATCTGTGTCTCCGTGGCATTGCCATGATTTCTGTGTACTACTTGAGGCTCGACTTTTAGTAATGGAACAGCTATAGTAAGCGTGAATAGCAGTAGTGATGAAGTCACATAAGCAACAACAATGTTCTTTACTGACAATAAATTGGCCCAAGAAGATCCCCATCATTAGACAGAGAAATCTTAGCCTGTTCTCTGTATTGAACAGTCTGTGTGTGCCGGGAGTGCGGCCTCATTTATGGGTGCCAAATCGCTACAAATCAGTCACACAAGATTGGGCACCTGATTTTCCAGCTGTCACTCACTACCAGTGAAGTGCCATGTTGCCTACAAGGCCTCAGAAAATGTATCCTTAAACACATAGAAATGCACAGGCCACTTAGCCCAAAGTGTCCAGATCAGCGTTTACTCTCCAAACAAGGAAATATCCTAATTACACCTGACCTCCCTGTCTCCAAATCCCTTCAGCCCCTTTTCCATCATCCCCCTCTCCAATCTAATCTTCAATATTGACACAGTTTCAGCCTCAATCACTAACCCTGGAAGTGAATCTCAGCCTCGCAACTCTCTCTGTGAATACATTTGTCCCGCTCCTTGCTCTCAATCTCTTACATTTAATCTTGTTTCTCTGGCCGCTCATTCTAGACCCTCACCTACTGGAAGCAGCCTGCTCACACCAACCCTCTTCCACTCTTTCACAATTTTGAACACTTCTATCATAATCAGTGTAATTTAAATGAAAAAATCCCCACTGTCAGCTATTACTGGCTCAGCCCTTTTGAAAAATGACCTATTTCTTGACCATTAATGGCAGTAAGATTGCAGGTTCTTATTTTAAAAACTAGACTAAACTATAAAAGGTTGGTCACATGGGTTCCATGTTCATGGCAAATAAAGTTCTGATGAAAGATCTGCAACCCAAAATGCTAACTTATCTTTTCTTCTTTTTCAAAAGCTAATCGTCCTGCTGTGTGTTTTCAGGATTTTCTGTTTTTATTTCAGTTTTCAGTATTTGCAGTTTTTTTCCGCCATTAGTTCTGCTGTCATCAATGTTCTCCTCCATTTACTGCGCGGTATCTCTTCCAGCGGCAGGAGCTGGTGAGCGGCCGGTGCGGGACCCTGTGATTGGAACATGGCTGTGCACCTTAGGGGGGACATTGGTGTACATCCCTTGCGACCGAGTTAAAGCCTTATCCTGAAACTAGCCTCGATAGTATCAACATCTCTTGTGGGATTCCGCAAAATTTTCTGCTACATGCTTAATTTTAAAAACAGCTCCTTGCTTATGTTCCTGTCTGCTTTGTTTCCAGCTGTGATTAATCTAACTTGCAGAGATGATGAGGAATCGAATTGTATTTACAATTTATAAGTTGGTTTGGGGCGTGTGTGGGCTGCCTTTGGAAGAGGCGAAGTTTGCTTGCCATTTCTCTTTGTTAAGCAGCTCGATCTAGCTGTGGTGAAATAGTTGAATCCGCTTCATTCAGCATCGGATGAACATGATTAGAACTAAATTGGTTTGTGAGACTGTGAAAAAAATTAATCAAAATCATTTGTGCGTTCTTTGTAGGAGGTTTTATTTTGGATGAACGGCGTGTGACTTCTGTAGAACGCAAAAAGGGTTCACCCACAGTGGCGGAACGATGCTGTCAGAATAGGCTTTGCACTGGGTGACCCAAGTCTAAACATCACAAACAGCCTCTGCTGTAGGTACAATAGAGGCATAAAGGGAAAAAATGAAATCTGAAATAAAACCAGAAAATGCTGACGATGGAAATTGGTGTTGTTGGACACAGTATTTCGAAAAAGAGGAAAATATAAATGAATATTTTTGGGTACAGATTAATCATCTGAACTCTATTTATCTTGAGCACATACCCCATTTTAAAATATGCAAATTTGGCATCAGTTTGCCGCAAGCTCTACTGCAAAATGTCACAAAGTAAAGTCAAACTTACATGGTAATATATTTTTACAATTATTAGAGTATCCAAATGAGGGTGGTTGAGTGCGAATTTTAACCCCAAAAAACAGATGGGTTGGGGTCGGGTGGGAAGTTAAAGTATTAAAAATATGTAACATTTCTCGCCTCAGTCATCCTGGTGGCCTTTCTTTGAGTCTCTATTAATATAAAAGGAAGAACAATTCTGACTTGTGGACTCGTGTCCACTTGGAGTTGGTTTGAGTCCGGCCAAACTCATTTTGTTTAGGATGAGGTACAGTAGCACAGTGGTTAGTTACTGGACTAGTAATCCAGAGGCCTGGACTAATGATCCAGGGACATGAGTTCATAATCCCACCACGGCAGCTGTGGAATTTAAATTCAATTAATTTAATAAATCTGGAACAAAAGCTAGTATCAGTAATGGTGACCATGAAACTACCAGATTGTCGTAAAAACCCACCTGGTTCACTAATGTCTTTTAGGGAAGGAAATCTGCCGTCCTTACCCGGTCTGGCCGATGTGACTCCAGACCCACAGCAATGTGGTTGACTCGTAACTGCCCTCTGAAATGGCCCAGCGAGACACTCAGTTGTACCAAAACCACTACAAAGAAGTATACACACGGACTGCAGCGTTTCAAGGCGGTGGCTCACCACCACCTACTTAAGGGCAATTAGGGATGGGCAATAAATGCTGGCTTTGCCACTGACACCCACACCCCATAAACAATTACATTTAAAAAAACTGACAATTTCTTCCATAATTTCCATGATTAATGAAGTGAATTTATAAATGTTTTATAATGGCGTGGCGTTGAAGAAAAAATAAACACGATCAGACTAGGATTTAATCCCTTCCACCAGGCCCGGATTCCAATTGGCACAGAGATGAAAGAGCAGTGCTCTCCCAAAACATAGCAGTCAGTTCCCACTGATGGAGGATTTTGGAAATTGGTGTTGTTGGACACAGTATTGTGATAGATCTCTGGTGCTATCACAACGCCCATTGCCACACTTCTCTGACACATTCACAGAAAAAGATTATTCCCATTTTGATTATTTTTCCTGGTTCATTGCTCCCATATGTACTGCAGCACAAAGCATGGGTGAATGATCGGCAAACTCCACACCTACAGCCACTGCTGCCACAACGTGCTTTAGTCAACAGCAAGTATGCTATTGAAGTGAGATGGGCAAAGTGACAGGTTCCTCTCACGGATGGTAAATACCTTACCTCACTCTTGGCACAGTAAGCAATATGATAAAACAACATTAAACATAATCTCAAGGGCAATTAGGGATGGGCAATAAATGCTGGCCTTACCAGCGACGCCCACATCCCATAAACAAATAAAAAAATACATTGGATGGTGGATTTAAATGACAATTCTTTACCTCTTAGATGCCAACAGGTTAAATACACAAATGTGCTGAGTTGGTGCATCATGATATCTTTGTTTAATTGGGGGAAATCACCCATGTGCTTATACTTCATACATAGATACATAGATACATAGAAGATAGGAGCAGGAGTAGGCCATTCGGCCCTTCGTGCCTGCTCCGCCATTCGATGAGATCATGGCTGATCCTTTAATTCAGTATCCCGTCCCCGCCTTCTCTCCGTAACCCTTAACCCCTTTTGCCCGTAGAAATATATCTAATTCCCTCTTAAATATATTTAATGAGCTGGCGTACACTGCCCTCTGTGGCAATGAGTTCCACAGGTTCACCACTCTCTGAGTGAAGAAATTCCCCCTCATCTCTGTCCTAAATGGTTTAGCCCTTATCCTTAAATTATGTCCTCTAGTTCTGTTCTCACCCGCCAAGGGAAACATTCCTTCTGCATCCAGTCTGTCTAGACCTGTCAGAATTTTATACACTTCTATGAGGTCCCCTCTCAATCTTCTAAACTCCAGTGTGTACATCCCTAAACTACATAGTCTCTCCTCATAGGTCATTCCCGCCATTCCTGGTATCAGCCTGGTGAATCGCCGCTGCACCCCCTCCATGGCAAGAACATCCTTCCTCAGATGAGGCGACCAAAACTGTACACAGTACTCGAGGTGTGGTCTCACCAGTGCCCTGTACAGCTGCAGCAAGGTATCCCTGTTCCTGTATTCTAACCCTTTTGCTATGAAGGCCAGCATACCGTTTGCCTTCTTGACCGCCTGTTGCACCTGCATGCTCGCCTTCAGTGACTGGTGTACAAGAACACCCAGGTCTCTCTGTACTTCCCCCTCTCCCAATCTATTGCCATTTAAATAATAATTTGCCCTCCCGTTCCTGCACCCAAGGTGGATAACTTCGCACTTGTCCACATTATAGTGCATCTGCCATTTATCCGCCCAATCGCCCAGTCTGTCCAAATCGCTCTGGAGCTTCCTGGTCTCTTCCTCTGAGCCCACCCCCCCTCCTAGTTTAGTGTCGTCTGCAAATTTGGAAATGCTGCATCCGACTCCCTGATCCAGGTCATTAATGTAAATTGTGAACAGCTGGGGGCCCAGGACAGATCCCTGTGGTACCCCACTTGTTACTGCCTGCCATTCAGAAAATGAGCCGTTTATTCCAACTCTCTGTTTTCTATCTGACAGCCAGTTCCCTATCCACGCCAAAACTTTCCCCTTTATCCCATGAGCCTCAATTTTCCATGCTAATCTTTTATGTGGGACCTTATCGAAGGCCTTTTGGAAGTCCAGGTACACCACATCTACTGGCTCTCCCCCATCTATTCTACCAGTTACTCCCTCAAAAAATTCCAATAGATTAGTCAAGCACGATTTACCCTTTGTAAATCCATGTTGACTCTGTCCTATCCTGTCCCCATTTGCTAAGTGCTCCGCTATTTCATCCTTAATGATGGACTCCAGCATTTTGCCCACAACTGATGTAAGGCTTACAGGTCTGTAATTACCTGCTTTTTCCCTACCCCCCTTTTTGAATAGTGGGGTAACGTTAGCTACCCTCCAATCCATCGGCACTGTTCCCGAGTCTAATGAATTCTGAAAAATCATCCTTAGTGCATCCGCTATCTCTAGGGCCACCTCCTTCAGTACCCTAGGATGCATGTTATCAGGCCCTGGGGATTTGTCCACCTTCAATCCCTTTAGCTTCCTTAACACCATATCCTTAGAGATATTGATTTGCGTCAGTTCCTCCTTTGCCAATGTCCCTATTTTTCCCGATATCCCAGGGAGGTTTTTTGTGTCTTCCTTCGTAAAGACTGACCCAAAGTATGCATTTAGTTGATCTGCCATTTCCTTATTTCCCATTATATATTCCCCCGTATCTGACTGCAATGGACCAACTTTGGTTTTCACCAGTCTTTTCCTTTTGATATATTTATAAAAGCTTTTGGAGTTAGTTTTTATATTTTCCGCCAGCTTGTTTTCGTAAGCTATTTTGCCCCTCTTGATCATGCCCTTTGCCCTCCTTTGCTCTATCTTAAACTGTTCCCAATCTTCCGCTCTGGCGCTTTTTTTGGCTATTTTATACGCCCTATCTTTGGATTTTATGCTGTCTCTAATTTCCCCTGTTATCCACGGTTGAGTCACCTTTTTAGATTTCCTTTTATGCCAGATTGGTATAAACAATTTTTGCAATTTTGTCATTCTATCTTTAAATGTTTGCCATTGTTTATCTACCTCCAGTCCTCCCAGGAACGTTGTCCAATCAGACCTACTCAGTTCCCGTCTCATGGCATCATAATTCCCCTTGTTTAAATTCAGGACCTTAGTCTCTGAGTCAATTTCTTCGCTCTCCATTTCGAGTGAGAAATCGATCATGTTATGATCGCTCTGACCCAAGGGTCCCCGTACAACAAGATTACTGATTAGTCCCTTCTCATTGCACAGTACCCAGTCCAATATAGCCTGTTCCCGAGTTGGTTCCTCGACATATTGATCCAGATAACCATCCCTTAAACACTCAAGGAATTCCTCCTCCTCATTATTTTTACTGATTAGGCTAGTCCAATCTATATGTAAGTTAAAGTCACCTATGATGACAGCTGTGCTCTTATTGCACGCTTCTCTAATTTCCCTCGTGATGCCCTCCCTAACCTCTATTTTACTATTTGGAGGCCTATATACCACTCCTATTAATGTTTTTCGCCCCTCGCTATTTCTTAGCTCCACCCATATAGATTCTGTATTAACTGAGTTAATATCCTTCTTTTCAATTGCATTTATCCCCTCTTTTACTAGCAATGCTACCCCTCCTCCCTTTCTTTTTTGTCGATCCTTCCTAAATACTGAATACCCCTGTATGTTAAGCTCCCAGCCCTGCTCACCCTGCAACCATGTTTCCGTAATCCCAATTAGATCATAATTATTAACCTCTATTTCCACAGCTAATTCATCTACCTTGTTCCTGATGCTTCTCGCATTAAGGTATAAAACCCTCAGGCTTTTTTTATGCTCACATTTTTTATGAATTAGTTTGGCCCTTTGTTTTTTGTTCCTCACCCTTTTACCATTTATTTCTGTCTGCCTTTCACTTTCCTCTATTTCACTACATAGGTTTCTAGCCCCCTGCCATACTAGTTTAAATGCTCCCGAACTGCTTTATCAAAAATTACCCCGAGAACATCAGTTCCATCTCTGCACAGGTGTAGACCGTCCCTTTTGTATAGGTCACACCTACCACAAAACTACCACATACAGAGTCAAATCTCTAGTTCAAAGCAAGCTAGTCATTTGATGAACCAACCTGTTCTAAAATAACAAACGTTGCACATTTCATTGGCAGGATGTAGGAGTGTTTTGACCTGTTGTTGGGTCAGGATTTTGCTTCACTGTAACATTGAGTGTGCTGATCACATTGCGTCACAGGTAGTGCTTGAAAAGCGTTTTTTATTTTTCCAAGAACAAATATGCAAGCCTAAATCAAAATGCTACTTTAATGTCTGTGCCTCATTGATAGGAATTCTCCCTTGTTGTTGATGCTCCTTAATGCACCATAAAGATATTGTGCTGAATTCTTTAGTGTATCCTGTGGGAGAAACAGAATTAACTGCATGAGACATTCTCCAGTAAAATCCAGTAACAACAGTGTAAAAGCCAATGAAATGTATTTTTGCAGCTTGCCGCAGTGTGTGTTGTTTGCCTGATACACTGTACATATCCTGTGCTTTGACATTATGAGGACTTCATTCTTTCAAATCCCTGAAGTACGTTATCTGGGTGTTGGGAAACGCTTGCAGGTGTCTCGCAACAAGCTCATTTAGAAGTCATTCAGATGAAATACATATAATTGTTGTCAGCGGGCATCTGCTTTAAATTAGCCAACAGTGACAGGATGACTTTACCCTGCCTCATGCACTCACCCGTGTCCAATAGAGCCAGAGGGATCTAATAGTGTTACATTCAGCTCTTAGACCGTAGTGATGTCGAGCCAGGAATTCTTACAAACTGACTGGTAGGAAAAGGCTCAACATGATTAATTCTGCTGCAGTCCAACTTTGTGCCTGGCAACTTATTGTGTGCTGCCCTTGTATTTCTGGAGTTTGCTGTAACAGGGAACTTGGGATTTCATGTCCAAAATATTTGAAAAAGTAGGGTTTAACTAATTATTTATAACCAGGGTGGAACTGTACAAATACAAGAGGAATCTACAGAAATACAGGCCCAGATAACTCAATCTCCACATGAGATTGAAAATGGAAATGGTCAACAGGAGATCATTTTTGAGCTCATGGAAGCAAAATATTGTAGCCAAGCAACAGTGTTACTCAATTCTGAATAACAGATGGTTTGTGTGTAAAATCACTTGGATTTTCTCCAAAATAATTAACTAAAGGCATATTTTGAAAAATATTGGTAGATTTTTTTTGCCTTTTTTTATAATTATATTAATTGTGTCCTATTCCTACATTCCTATCACTATTTTATCCCTTTGTACACATCTCCTTCAGTTGGCAAAGTGGACAGTCCAGCCTGCCAATACCACACTATATTCACTAACAAGAGGGACACCCTGTACTTTTGAACAGCTTCCCCCACAACCCTGAGATGGAATCCTGCTTTGAGGTGTTTTATCTCATTGCCCAAGCAAGAATGAGCAAAAGCAATGAGACGGCCCATCCAAAAGCCTAACCAAGCACAGCTCCACTTTTTCATTTTAGCAGGAGGTAGCAGAGGTCACACGTCATTCCAGGCTGGATTTTCAGCTCCATGCTTCCAACACTCCTTATGTGAGATTTCGATTCTTTTAACAGCAAGGTCTCTACTGGTCAATGAACTGAAGATATACATCAGTTGAATTCCCCAGTATTCAGTTGAAAGTACAGTCCCATTTATGCTAAACACGTTCCTGACACACTATATTCTGCTAAAGACAAGCTTGAATGAATTCTGTACATTAATCTTACAGCATTGCCATTAAATACTAGTCTTGGTTGCTGTCACCGTAATCAGAAGTTTAACCTTTTCAACAAGAAAAAGTGACAATGGAAAGAAAAACAACCAGCATGTGTAAGGATTGACTGAGATTTGCAACAGTGATGAGAAAAAACACACAAAAGGAACTCTAGCGAGATCCAGTAGAAACCTGTTTGTCTTGCTCTATCTCCCTGATATTCTTGCACATCTTTGGGGTGAATGTTTGTGTGACCATTTCTATCGGGTGGGAGTGAGCCTGATGAAACCAGTCTGCGGCTGGAGCGATTTCCATTGTCAGGCCTCGATACCATTCCCTCGGCAAACTGCGCTGGCACCTTGAACATGAACACCCTGCCCAGAACACCCTGCCCAGAACACCCTGCCGATCAGTTTGAAGTCAAAGGTGGGAATGAGTTAGAGTAAACGACTGTGTGATGAGCTTTGATTTTACACCTATAGTGGGCATATAAGTAAACTTATAACTTAAGTAAACGTATAAGGGCACGTGTGATGGTATAGTTAGGGTTTGGAAGGAATGAGAGAGAGACAAAGCTTACACATTTATTGCATGTCTGTGTAATACCACTCGTGGTTGTCTGGTGCACTGAAATCATTCACTAGAAACCACAAAGATCCCTATCATACAATCAGAGGTTGCAAACTAGTTTTTTTTAATTCATTCTTGGGATGTGGGCGTCGCTGGCAAGGCCAACATTTATTGCCCATTCCTAATTGCCCTTGAGAAGATGGTGATGAGCCGCCTTCTTGAATCGCAGAGGGCAGTTAAGAGTCAACCACATTGCTGTGGGTCTGGAGTCACATATAGGCCAGACCGGGTAAGGACGGCAGATTTCCTTCCCTAAAGGACATTAGTGAACCACAATCCGATAGTTTCACCGTCACCATTACTGATCCTAGCTTTTAATTCAAGATTTATTTAATTAATTGAATGTAAATTCCCCAGCTGCCGTGGTGAGGTTTGAAATCACGTCTCCGGATCATTAACCCAGGCCTCGGCAGTCTCTTCAGAAGCACAGTCTTGAGGTGTCATGGGTCAATTAAGGCCCATCCCTGATGCCTGGTGCGATTAGAAATGGAGTAAAAACAATAAATTCGACACTTGAAACAGGGGCATCTGTATTAGTAGGTGTGATGCAAGTGAATTGAATTGATATCATATCTACTCTTAAAATTCATTTGCATCACATTTCATCTCATTGTCACTTCTTTTGTTTGATGTGTGCATTGTTTTCTGTTTTCGAATATGCACCTCAGGGTGTTCTGCGGAGGAATGAATGCATTTCACTGCTCCTGTGGTGATCTACTTTGTAAATTTGATAGCTTCATTTCCATCAACAGTCAACAACAACAACAACTTGTATTTATATAGCGCCTTTAACATAGTAAAACGTCCCAAGGCTCTTCACAGTATTTTAAGACAAAACATTTGACACCGAGCCACATAAGGATAAATTAGGGCAAGTGACCAAAAGCTTGGTCAAAGAGGTAGGTTTTAAGGAGCGTCTTAAAGGAGGAAAGAGAGGTAGCAAGGCGGAGAGGTTTAGGCAGGGAATTCCAGAGCTTAGGGCCCAGGCGGCTGAAGGCCCGGCCACCAATGGTGGAGTGATTATAATCAGGGATGCTCAAGAGGGCAGAATTAGAGGAACGCAGATATCTCATGGGGTTGTGGGGCTGAAGGAGATTACAGAGATAGGAAGGAACGAGGCCATGGAGAGATTTAAAAACAAGGATGAGAATTTTGAAATCAAGGCGCTGCTTAACTGGGAGCCAATGTAGGTCAGCGAGCACAGGGGTGATGGGCGAACGGGACTTGGTGCGAGTTAGGACACGGGCAGCCGAGTTTTGGATGACCTCAAGTTTATGTAGGGTGGAATGTGGGAGGCCAGCCAGGAGTGCGTTGGAATAGTCAAGTCTGGAGGTAACAAAGGCACAGATGAGGATTTCAGCAGTGGATGAGCTGAGGCAAGGGCGGAGACGGGCGATGTTACGGAGGTAGAAGTAGGCGGTCTTTGTTATTCTGTGGATATGTGGTCGGAAGCTAATTTCAGAGTCAAATATGACACCAAGGTTGTGAACAGTGTAGTTCAGCCTCAGACAGATGTTAAGGAGAAGGATGGAGTCAGTGACTAGGAAACGGAGTTTGTGGTGGGGACCAAAAACAATGGCTTCGGTCTTCCCAATATTTAATTGGAGAAAATTTCTGCTCATCCAGAACTGTATGCCGGACAAGCAGTCTGACAATTTAGAGATCATGGAGGGGTCGAGAGAAGAGGTAGTGAGGTAAAGCTGAGTGTCGTCAGCGTGCATGTGGAAACTGACATTGGCCCAGAAATTCGGGTCGGAGGCTTCCCGCGGGTGCAAGCCTCCGACCTGCACTTACCTAGTGCGCCGGCCGTTGTGCTGTGGGCCCGCATGGGATTCCGATCCTGGGCCTCCTCCAACTGCCGGCGTGCAGTGCTTGCATACCCCAGGGGCGCAGTTAGTTCGACGCGTCCCCTGGGGTCACGTGGGCCATGGAGAGCCAATGGTAGCAGGGAAATGCACATTCATAACATTGACAGGAAGAGCTGTCAAAATTATAAAAACTATAAGCCACAAAACACAACTAAAACTTCAAATAAATTTTTAAAAACATCACATTTTTAAAATAACTATAAATTACATAAAATAACTATTATAAACAATAATTTAAATTTTTGAAAAAATAAACTTAACTTTCTTTAAAGTATTTAACACAGAAACATAGAAGATAGGAGCGGGAGTAGGCCATTTGGCACCTCGAGCCTGCTCCGCCATTCAATGCGATCATGGTTGATCATCCAAATTCAGTACCCTGTCCCTGCTTTCTCCCCATACCCCTTGATCCCTTTAGCCTTAAGAAATATATCCAACTCCTTCTTGAGTATATTTAATGAATTGGCCTCTACTGCCTTCTGTGGTAGAGAATTCCACAGGTTCACCACTCTCTGGGTGAAGAAATTCCTCCTCATCTCAGTCCTAAATGGCTTACCCCTTATCCTTAGACTGTGACCCCTGGTTCTGGACTCCCCGACCATTGGGAACATCCTTCCTGCATCTAGTCTGTCCAGTCCTGTCAGAATTTTATAAGTTTCAATGAGATCCCCTCTCATTCTTCTAAACTCCAGCGAGTATAAGCCCAATCGACCCAAACTCTCCTCATACGTCATTCCTGCCATCCCAGGTATCAGCCTGGTGAATCTTCGCTGAACTCCTTCCATGGCAAGAACATCCTTCCTCAGATAAGGCGACCAAAACCACACACAATACTCAAGATGTGGTCCTGTACAACTGCAACAAGACATCCTTGTTCCTGTACTCAAACCCTCTTGCTATGAAGGCCAACATACCATTTGCCTTCTTAACCGCCTGCTGCACCTGCATGCTTACCTTCAGCGACTGGTGCACAAGGACACCCAGGTCTCGTTGCACTTCCCCTTCGCCCAATCTATTGCCATCTGCCTTCCCGTTTTTGCCACCAAAGTGGATAACCTCACATTTATCCACATTATATTGGATCTGCCATGCTTCTGCCCAATCACCCAACCTGTCCAAATCATACTGGAGTTTCTTGGCATCCTCCTCACAGCACACACGCCCACCCAGCTTTGTGTCATCTGCAAACTTGGAGATATTACATCTAGTTCCCTCGTCTAGATCATTAATATATATTGTGAATAGCTGGGGTCCTAGCACCGATCCCTGCAGTACCCCACTAGTCACTGCCTGACACTTGGAAAAAGACCCGTTTATTCCAACTCTTTGCTTTCTGTCTGCCACCCAGTTCTCTATCCAAATAAAAATAATAAACCTGTGGAAAAAATGTTTTAATTTTAATTAATTCACCACTTACCTTGTTAAAAGCAGGCCTTGCGCCTGCTTTTTAAAAGTGTAACTGCTGGAGACTTACCCTCCCGGAGAAACCTGGAAAAAAAATGTAAGTTCCATGCGCACACGCTGCCTCTCCAGCGTACGCGTTCGACCTCTGAACCCCTTCCTTTAAGGGAACGGAAGTTCCGGTTTCCCGCGCATGCGCAGTGCATGCAGGAAACCGGCACTTTCGTTGGGCCTACGGATGAGTGCCCAGCGCGGACTCACCCGTGGAGACTTGAATTTCTGGGCCATTGTGTTTTTGGATGATGTCACCAAGGAGCAACATGTAGATGAGAAATAGTCAAGAACGATAGTGTGGTCAGTTTGTAAATGAATGACTTCCTTCTCATTGGATTCAACAGCAAGAGGCCAAAGTGTACAGCTGTATGTGAAATCATATTCATAGCAAAAATCTACAGTGAACTGTACGTGGCAACAATATGACCTACTTCAGCAAAATTAATTGCTTGCGACCAAGACTAATTCCCTAACCCATTACTCGCCTGGCATCAGCTGGCATTGGGTTAATCTCCAGTGTGGATCAGTATGTAGAGAATGCCAATCTCCTGCTCTACCTCTGCTGCCCAATAAGCCAGCCATTGTCACAGGCAAGACAGCAGCCTAAGTGACTTTGTGTTTCCCTCTCCCTCCTGGAAAACCATCAGGAGACCCTCGCTTCTGTTTGGCACTTGCCATGATGCACGGATAAGAACAATAACTTACCAGAGCTTGATCATTATGTGGAGCAGCACTGTAAATGTGCTTAGGATGATTGGCTCAGTTTAGTATTTTTAGCTAGAATTGCTGAACTGAGGAAAACTTTGCGAAGGCATTTTCGTCACTAGGAGTTCTCAACTTGAGGTTGGCAATCACATGAACCTGCACACAGTATTGCCGTTACCAATAATTGTAAGTTTTGCATGATAGAAAGTATATGTAGACTCTATGGGCTGGATTTTCATTGAGGAGGCGGGTAGGAGGCGGGACTACAACTTTCAGGGTTGTAGTCCCGCCTCCATCGAGTTGTAGCCAACCCACACGATTTTCAGTTGATTGACCTTATTGATCCCGCCCAGCGGGCTCAGCAGGCCAATTAAGGGCCACCTGGCAACAGGTGACGTCACAGATTGACATTTCATCTGTCAAGACCTTTTGACAGATGAAATATCAGCGTTTGACAGCTGTTTGAAACACTGACAACCTGTACTCTAAGTTAATTCCTTCCTGAATGCTGCAATTTTTGTCAGATCGCGGCCATTCTGCTTTCTGTGCCGGTGAGATGAGGAACTCCAGAGTCCTGAAGGAAGGAAGGCTGTAAAGGTAAGTAAAACTTCTTTAAACACACCAAACACACTTACCTCTGCACTCATGCACCCATCACTCACCAGAACACCGGACATCTCGACCCCTCCAAGTCCTTCAGCGACAGCCCGCCTCACTAACTTGGCATGGTTTGGAGCCATCGGGAATCCCACACTTCAAGAATCAAAATAGGGATTAGACTAAAAACTGCTTGTTAACTACCTGTTAACAGGCAGTTAATTGGCACTAATCCCCTTCCCGCCTCGGGGAGGCGGGTCTCAGTGCGGGGCGGGTACCCGCCTCCTTTGAAACTGGCATGGAGGCGGGTTGGGGGCGAGATGGGTTCGTGCCCCCGATTTCAGGATTTTAACCCCCTACATGCCTCTAATCCCGCCTCCACGGTCCAATGAAAATCCTGCCCTATGAGTTAGAAAAGTATCGGGTACTCAAAGGGTTAATTATGCAATTGCTGCATGAGGGTGGCAGTATAAAGCTATAAATGAATCTGTCAAGGGTGCGGTATGATAATATATCCCAATACCAGGAACTTCACATCACATCACTTGGGGTTACAAACACTCGCTAATAACCGACATTGTGCAATGCGTGTTGACAGTGTGTGACCAGAACAGTAACCCTCGATTAACTTTTTATGGTATCTTCCTTAAATATAGTTGTTCTTTGGCCTCTTACAAATAACTTTTGGTCCCAAAAATGAGTTAATTAAACAATTCTCCTCGCAGTTTGCGACATGCCTGCATAACGCTCCAACTGCTTTGCATCTAAAACACTCCTCATTGACATGTTACTACTTTTTGTCGTGTACAGAGAGAAATCTCAATTATCTCGTGTAAATGAGATATGATTATTGGTTGTAAAATGTCTTTTCCCGATAAATTCCAAGTCACTTAATAAGTTTCAATGATTATATAATTAACCCTAAGCCTACTAAGAAATGGAATGTCTGTTTGACAAAGGAGCAGGTGGCAGCTCGGCGAGTTAGTGAGGAACAAGACTGGCTCGATAAAAGTTGAGCAATGATTTCAAATTGTTTTCTGAAAGTCACCCGCACACAGCAAATGGATCCAAGCTTTTATTGGAAGAAGCTGTTTGCTTCAAGTCAGGCAACAGTTAATTGTCCTGCAGACTAAAAACCGATGGTATGGGTAAAGAAAACGTTCAGACCCTTTATTAAACTGTGGTGCGAATGCAAAGAGTTGACTTTAAGATTTCTGGGCTCAAGCACTGGTTGTTATCACAGTAGGTTTTACATTTTCCCTTGTTTCTCAGTCTTTTTTTTGTTAATATTAAATTGAGTTTGTTTCCTGTGCAGTTTGTTCAAGGAACATCTTACAGCTATGCAGCTGAGGGAGCACGTGCTCTGGATTGCTGTGATAGGCTTATTTTTTTCATAGCTGGTAGTTCAACTGAAATAAATGAGCAACAATACACGTGAATATCGTTGGCACAGTTGTTAAAGCAATTATACCATCTGTGTCCTGATTGAGTACAGGTGAACATGCCACTGTTAGGATTGTGCGGACACCCTGGTTATAATAGTGAATAGGGTTGGAAACAGTTGAAATATTTTTCTCCCATTCATCTCTAAGTGATCCAAGCTAAGCAGATTCACCTTAAACCCTAAGGAATTACTGGTCAGCTACACGACTGCCAATGTGAACCATGGTGATTTCCGGTGTGCCTTCCTACTGGGGAGGCAGTAACTCAGTTCGATCAAGTGAAAACTAATACATGGGTGGTTTAAGATTCATAATGAACACGAGGTCTATAAAATATATTTTTGGGTTTCACGGAGGTGACATTGAGATAGAGAAGTGGTAGCACTGCGAGAGGTGACAGCATCATAACATTGCAGAATCTGTGCTTCACTTTAACTCCCAGTTAATATTAATATTCACATCTAACTAGTGTTCCCTTTAATTTTGTTTGGCCTTGTGTGGGCCATTCAGAATACCGTGCATGCGCGGTTTGTGTATTGTCAAGCCGGCTGCGCGGTTCCCTGGAGCGCTGCGTGGCCGCACAGCTTACCGGGAACATCGCATCTAATTGTTGCCAATTTAAGGCTAGAAATTACTGCTGGAGATACCAGTGAATAAACATTTAACTAACGCATATGCTATTTTAACAAAGGCATTAACCCGTTTATATCTCCATTAAAACAGCAGATATCATTCTCGCACAATAGAGATTTGTAATGACAGTGATATAAATATTAATAGTATTTAATATTTACCCTTGTTATCACTATTTAAGAAGTTGTCTTTTTTGATTTAATAATCTGTTCTCATTTTTAACTGATAAAGGATGGGGTAAAATAAATAACCAAGATTTTAATAAGAGTGCAGCACTCACACAGCCTGGCCCTTATATTCATTTATCTGAAGAAAACAATTATGACGGGGATAAAATTTTGTTTTTTTAAAATTTACTGCATAAGATCTGGAAATTGTTTTGTTATTAAATTCATACAAGACAGTAGCAATCCCATAAGATTTTTAATTTTACATTAATAATACTTGTATTTATATAGCACCTCATTACATTAAAATCCAGCCGATTCACGGAGTGGGTGTTCCTGGTGAGGAGAGGTCATAGAGTCATAGAGTCATAGAGTAATACAGCACAGATAGAGGCCCTTCGGCCCATCGTGTCCATGCCGGCCATCAAGCCCTGTCTAATCTAATCCCATATTCCAGCATTTGGCCCGTAGCCTTGTATGCTATGGCATTTCAAATGCTCATCCAAATGCTTCTTAAATGTTGTGAGGGTTTCTGCCTCCACAACCCTTTCAGGCAGTGAGTTCCAGACTCCAACCACCCTCTGGGTGAAAAAGTTCTTTCTCAAATCCCCTCTAAACCTCCCTCCCTTTACCTTGAATCTATGCCCCCTAGTTATTGACCCCTCTACTAAGGGGAAAAGCTCCTCAGCATCCATCCTATCTATGCCCCTCACAATTTTGTACACCTCAATCATGTCCCCCCTCAGCCTCCTCTGCTCCAAGGAAAACAAACCCAATCTGCCCAGTCTCTCTTCATAGCTGAAGCGCTCCAGCCCTGGTAACATCCTGGTGAACCTCCTCTGCACCCTCTCTAACGCGATCACATCTTTCCTGTAGTGTGGCGACCAGAACTGCACACAGTATTCCAGCTGTGGCCTAACCAGTGTTTTATACAGCTCCATCATAACCTCCTTGCTCTTATATTCTATGCCTCGGCTAATGAAGG
The DNA here is from genome assembly GCF_052327205.1 of Somniosus microcephalus. Classification (NCBI taxonomy): domain Eukaryota; kingdom Metazoa; phylum Chordata; class Chondrichthyes; order Squaliformes; family Somniosidae; genus Somniosus; species Somniosus microcephalus. The sequence continues at coordinate 91,946,656 of NC_141003.1, forward strand.
CAAGTATCCCATATGCCTTTTTTACCACCTTATCCACCTGTTCCGCCGCCTTCAGGGATCTGTGTACCTGCACACCCAGATCCCTCTGACCCTCCGTCTTGCCTAGGGTCTTACCATTCATTGTGTATTCCCTTGCCTTGTTAGACCCCCCAAAGTGCATCACCTCGCACTTTTCCGGGTTAAATTCCATTTGCCACTGTTCCGCCCATCTGACCAACCCATCTATATCGTTCTGCAGACTGAGGCTACCCTCCTCGCTATTTACCACCCTACCAATTTTAGTATCATCCGCGAATTTACTGATCATACCCTTTACATTCATATCCAAGTCATTAATGTAGACCACAAACAGCAAGGGACCCAGCACCGATCCCTGTGGTACCCCACTGGCCACAGGTTTCCAGTCACAAAAACAACCTTCGACCATCACCCTCTGCCTTCTGCCACTAAGCCAGTTTTGTATCCAATGTGCCAAGGCACCCTGGATTCCATGGGCTCTTACCTTCTTGACCAGTCTCCTGTGCGGGACTTTATCGAAGGCCTTACTGAAATCCATGTATACCACATCCACTGCGTTACCCTCATCCACACACCTAGTCACCCCCTCAAAAAATTCAATCAAATTAGTCAGACATGATCTTCCCTTGACAAAGCCATGTTGACTATCCCTGATTAATCCTTGCCTCTCCAAGTGGAGACAAATTTTGTCCCTCAGGATTTTTTCCAGTAATTTTCCTACCACTGATGTTAGGCTCACTGGCCTGTAGTTCCCCGGTTTTTCCCTACTACCCTTCTTGAATAATGGTACTACATTAGCGGTTCTCCAGTCCTCTGGCACATCCCCTGTGGCCAGAGAGGTCCTGAATATATGTGTTAGAGCCCCCGCAATCTCCTCCTTTGCCTCACACAGCAGCCTGGGGTACATTTCATCGGGGCCTGGGGATTTATCCATTTTTAGGCCAGCTAAAACCGCCAATACCTCCTCCCTCTCGATGTTAATATGTTCGAGCATATCACAGTCCCCCCGCCCTATTTCTATGTCTACATCGTCCTTCTCCATAGTGAAAACAGATGCAAAAAATTCATTTAGAACCCCTCCTACATCTTCCGGCTCCACACACAGATTGCCACTTTTGTCCCTAATGGGCCCTATTTTTTCCCTAGTTATCCTTTTACCCTTAATATACTTATAAAACATCTTCGGATTTTCCTTTATTTTGCTCGCCAGTGTTATTTCATGGCCCCTCCTTGATCTCCTAATTTCTTTTTTAAGTATCCCCCTGCACTTTTTGTACTCCTCTAGGGCTTCCTCCGTCTTTAGCCTTTTGTATCTACCAAAAGCCCTCCTTTTTTTCCTAATCCATTCCCGTATATCCCCTGACATCCACGGTTCCCTGTGGTTTTTGGAACCACTCTTGACCTTTATGGGAACATGTTGCCCTTGTATGATCTCAATCTCCCTTCTGAAAGCCTCCCATTGCTCCGATGCGGATTTTCCTACAAGTAGCTGATCCCAGTCCATTTTGGCCAGATCCTGCCTTATCCTATTAAAATCGGCCTTCCCCCAATTTAGAACCTTTATTTCCGGCCCATCCCTGTCCTTTTCCATGACCACCTTAAATCTTACCATATTATGGTCACTATCACCAAAGTGCTCACCTACTAGCACTTTTTCCACTTGGCCGGCCACATTCCCTAGAATTAGGTCCAGTACCGCCCCCTCTCTTGTAGGACTTTCTACATGCTGGCTCAAAAAGCTCTCCTGGATGCACTTTAAGAATTCTACACCCTCTGAGCCTTTCACACTTTGACTATCCCAGTTAATATTGGGGAAGTTGAAATCCCCCATTATTATTACCCTATTATTTGCACATTTCTCTGAGATTTGCCTACATATCTGTTCCTCTATCTCCCCCTGACTGTTTGGAGGCCTATAGTACACTCCCAGCAAAGTGCTTGCCCCCTTTTTGTTTTTAAGCTCCACCCATATGGCCTCATTAGAGGACCCAGCTAATATATCATCCCTCCTTACTGCAGTAATTGACTCCTTAATTAATATTGCGACACCCCCTCCTCTTATACCTCCCCCTCTGTCTCGCCTGAAGATTCTGTACCCCGGAATATTGAGCTGCCAGTCTTGCCCCTCCCTCAACCATGTCTCAGTGATAGCAACAATATCATACTCCCATGTGTTTATCAACACCTTCAGTTCATCCACCTTATTTGCAAGGCTCCTTGCATTAAAATAGATGCCATCCAGCCTTGCCCTTATATATTTGCCCTGCCTACCAAGCTGACTTGTTTTTTCCTCCATAATTGGCAGCACATCCCCCCCTACTTCAGCTCCCCCCTGTATCCCATCCCCCTGCCAAGTTAGTTTAAACCCCCCCCGACAGTGCTAGCAAACCTCCCCGCAAGGATATTTGTCCCGCTCTGGTTCAGGTGCAACCCGTCCGACTTGTACAAGTCCCACCTTTCCCAGAAGCAGGCCCAGTGATCCAGGAAAGTAAAACCCTCCCCCCTACACCAACTCTTTAGCCACGCATTCATCTGCTCTATCCTCCCATTCCTATACTTACTAGCACGTGGCACTGGGAGTAATCCAGAGATTACACCCTTTGAGGTCCTGCCCTTTAATCTGTTACCTAGCTCCCTAAATTCTTGATGCAGGACCTCATCCCTCTTTTTACCTATGTCGTTGGTACCCAGTGCTGACTGGGAAATCCCGGGATCACAAACTTTGATTTAATTTAAATGGATGTTAAATCATGCTCATGTAGGTCAGCAATTTCCTGTGAGCACCAGGACCACCCGATCAGGGAATGAGCCTGAATATCGTGAGGCACTGCGTAAAAGGAGTTTCCTTCAAGCAGAGTGACAACGAAGCAGGCAAATTGCAAATATTTGTTAATTTTGTCCTATAGGATTTGGAACAATGTAGACTTTCTCACTGACTCTCGGTGCGACCAACTGAGCCACGGCTGACACGTGAGGGGGAAAGGAATAGAAGGTGCTGCTGATCGGGTTAGATGAAGGATGTTGGGAGGAGGCTCGTGTGGAGCATAAACACCGGCATCGACCTGTTGGGCCGAATTGATGAGGGACTTCCTAGTCTGTGTCACTTATTCTCTAAGTTGCAAAGGTCATTTTAAACAGTAAAGTACAGGACTGAACAACACTTGTGCCACATTTGCTACTGATGAAATTAGAGATACTGATCATCAAAGTGTTTCGCAGAACACAAAAGGCCACAGGTGATCAGAGGAAATAACTTTCCATTGCTGTCAGCTGAAAATGAATGGCTCCATTGTGCACCTGTGAACTAACAACCCTCAAGCAAAAAGTGCAGTCACGCCCTCACATTACATAGGTAGTCTTTTGGAAAGTGGCTGGAAGCAGGCTTAAGGTTTGATTACTGCAGTGCCGGGATTTATTCTAACAATCCTTCTTCCTATTGGCTCTTCCCTTATCTATTGGCATTGATAACTCACAACCCTTGCCGGAGTAAAACTTTGGCAGATGAACAGTCACTTGTGGCACCTTTCAACTAACTGTGTAAGAGCTTGAAGTCAACATAAATCAGATTGATAACATATTTGAAAATCGCTGAGATCTTATAGACTTGTTGGCCGGCGTATTAAATTATCAATTTAAATAGCCAAGTACAATCAGTATTACACCCAATGGGCATTAGAAATTAATACTGTGTAGTACATTAACTAGTTCATAGAATCATAGAAATTTATGGCACAGAAGGAGACCATTCGGCCCATCGTGTCCATGCCAGTTCGTTTGATGCTAACCAGCTGGAGATGATCCTTAATACCAACATACGAAAAAGACAGACTGGAGAAGACTAGCTAGTCCATGAATGCTGTCCCATACAGTCACGGTGCAATTGAGTATCATGATTCCCAAAGCCCCCCACCAACCAGCAGCTAAATAATCTCCAAGGAAATGGAACAAAAGATACACCATTGTTCAAAAAAGGGTGTAACGATTAAACCCAGCAACTATATGCTGGTCAGTTTGACCTCAGTAGTGGGGAAGTTAGACCTCAGTAGTGGGGAAGCTTTAGAAACAGTAATTAGGGACAAAATTAACAGTCACTTGGACAAGTGTGGATTAATTAAGGAAAGCCAGCACGGATTTGTTAAAGGCAATTTGTGTTTAACTAACTTGATTGAGTTCTTTGATGAGGCAACAGAAAGGGTTGATGAGGGCAATGCAGTTGATGTAGTCTACATGGATTTCCAAAAGGTGTTCAACAAAGTGCCACATAATAGGCTTGCCAGCAAAGTTGAAGCCCATGGAATAAAAGGGACAGTGACAGCATGGATACGGAATTGGCTAAGTGACAGGAAACAGAGTAGTGGTAAATGGTTGTTTTTCGGACTGGAGGAAGGTAGACAGTGGTGTTCCCCAGGGGTCAGTTCTAGGACCACTGCTTTTCTTGCTATATATTAATGACTTGGACTTGGGTGTACAGGGCACAATTTCAAAATTTGCAGATGACACAAAACTTGGAAGTATAGTGAACAGTGAGGAGGAGAGTGATAGATTTCAGGAAGGCCTAGACAGGCTGGTGAAATGGGTGGACACGTGGCAGATTAAATTTAACACAGAAAAGTGTGAAGTGATACATTTTGGTAGAAAGAATGTGGAGAGGAAATATAAACTAAATGTTACAATCCCTGAAGGGGGTGTACGAACAGAGAGATCTGCGGGTATGTTTGCCCACTCGTTGAAGGTGGCAGGGCAGATTGAGAAAGCAGCTAAAAAGGCTTACGGGATCTTGGGCTTCATAAATAGAGATAGAGTACAAAAGTGTGGAAATTATGATGAATCTGTGTAAAACACTGGTTCGGCCCCAACTGGAGTACTGTGCCTAATACAGGGCACCACACTTTAGGAAGGATGTGAAGGCCTTAGAGAAGATGCAGAAAAGATTTACGAGAATGATTCCATAGACATAGACATAGAAGATAGGAGCAGGAGTAGGCCATTCGGCCCCTCGAGTCTGCTCCGCCATTCAATGTGATCATGGCTGATCATCCAAATTCAGTACCCGGTCCCTGTTTTCTCCCCATACCCCTTGATCCCTTTAGCCTTAAGAAATATATCCAACTCCTTCTTGAATATATTTAATGAATTGGCCTCAGCGCCTTCTGTGGTAGAGAATTCCACAGGTTCACCACTCTCTGGGTGAAGAACTTCCTCCTCATCTCTGTCCTAAATGGCATACCCTTTATCCTTAGACTGTGACCCCTGGTTCTGGACTCCCCGACCATCTGGAACATCCTTCCTGCATCTAGTCTGTCCAGTCCTGTCAGAATTTTATAAGTTTCAATGAGATCCCCTCTCATTCTTCTAAACTTCATCGAGTACAAGCCCAATCGACCCAATCTCTCCTCATACGTCATACCTGCCATCCCAGTTATCAGCCTGGTGAATCTTCGCTGAACTCCTTCCATGGCAAGAACATCCTTCCTCAGATAAGGTGACCAAAACTGTACACAATACTCGATGTGGTCTCACCAAGGCCCTGTACAACTGCAGCAAGACATCCTTCTTCCTGTACTCAAAGCCTCTCGCTACGAAGGCCAACATACCATTTGCCTTCTTAACCGCCTGCTGCACCTGCATGCTTACCTTCAGCGACTGGTGCACAAGGACACCCAGGTCTCGTTGCACTTCCCCTTCGCCCAATCTATTGCCATTCAGATAATAATCTGCCTTCCTGTTTTTGCCACCAAAGTGGATAACCTCACATTTATCCACGTTATATTGCATCTGCCATGCTTCTGCCCAATCACCCAACCTGCCCAAATCATCCTGGAGTTTCTCGGCATCTTCATCACAGCACACACGCCCACCCAGCTTTGTGTTGTCTGCAAATTTGGAGATATTGCATCTAGTTCCCTCGTCCAGATCATTAATATATATTGTGAATAGCTGGGGTCCAAGGACCGATCCCTGCGGTACCCCACTAGTCATTGCCTGCCACTCGGAAAACGACCCGTTTAGTCCAACTCTTTGCTTTCTGTCTGCCAACCAGTTCTCTATCCAAGTCAGTACCTTGCCCCCAATCCCATGTGCCTTAACTTTACATGCTAACCTCTTATGCGGGACCTTATCGAAAGCCTTCTGAAAGTTCAGATAGACCACATCCACTGGTTCTCCCTTATCTATTTTACCAATTACATCCTCAAAAAATTCCATCAGATTAGTCAAGCACGATTTACCTTTTGTAAATCCATGTTGACTTTGTCCGATCCTGTCACTGCTTTCCAAGTGCTCAGCTATTACATTGTTTATAATGGACTCTAGCATTTTCCCCACTACCGATGTCAGGCTTACCGGTCTGTAATTCCCCGTTTTCTCCCTACCACCTTTTTTAAATAGTGGGGTAACATTAGCTACCCTCCAATCCATGGGTACTGTTCCAGATTCCATCGAATGTTGGAAGATGATCAGCAATGCATCTACTATTTCTAGGGCCACTTCCTTAAGTACCCTAGGATGTAGATTATCAGGCCCTGGGGATTTATCGGCCTTCAGTCCCATCAATTTCCTTAACACCATTTCCTTACAAATACTGATTTCTTTCAGTTCCTCCCCTTCATCAGACCCTATGTTCCCCAACATCTCTGGGAGGTTATTTGTGTCCTCCTTTGTGAAGACAGAACCAAAATATGGATTTAATTGGTCACCCATTTCTTTGTTACCCATTATAAATTCCCCTGATTCTGACTGCAAGGGACCTACGTTTGACTTCACCAATCTTTTTCTCTTCACATATCTACAAAAGCTTTTACAGTCAGTTTTTATGTTCCCTGAAAGCTTACTCTCATATTCTATTTTCCCCTTCTTAATTAATCTCTTTGTCCTCCTTTGTTGAATCCTAAACTGCTCCCAATTCACAGGTTTACTGCTTTTTCTGGCCAATTTATATGTCCTCTCCTTGGATCTTATGCTATCCCTAATTTCCCTTGTTAGCCACGGTTGAGTCAGCTTTTTTGTTTTATTTTTATGCCAAACTGGGATGAACAATTTCTGTAGTTCATCCATGCAGTCTTTGAATGGTTACCATTGCCTATCCACCGTCAACCCCTTGAGTGACATTCCCCAATCAATCCTACCCAACTCGTGCCTCAGACCATCATAATTTCCTTTATTTAAATTCAGGACCCTAGTCTCTGAGTCAACTACTTCATTTTCCATCTTAATGAAGAATTCTATCATATTATGATCGCTCCGACCCAAGGGGCCTCGTACAACAAGATTGCTAATTAATTCTTTCTCATTGCATAATATCCAGTCTAAGATGGCCTGATCTCTGGTTGGTTCCTCGACATATTGGTCCAGGAAACCATCCCGTAAACACTCCAGGAATTCCTCCTCCGCAGTATTGTTACTAATTTGGTTAGCCCAATCTATATGTAGATTAAAGTCACCCATGATGACTGCTGTGCCCTTATTGCACACTTCTCTAATTTCCCTTTTAATGCCATCCCCAACCTCCGCATTACTGTTTGGAGGTCTATATACCACTCCCACTAACGTTTTCTGCCCCTTGGTATTTCTTAGTTCTACCCATACAGATTCCACATCATCAGAGCTAATATCCTTCCTTACAATTGTGTTAATCCCTTCTTTAACCAGCAATGCTACCCCACCTCCCTTTCCTTTTTGCCTCTCTTTCCTGAATATTGAATACCCCTGGATGTTGAGTTCCCAGCCTTGGCCACCCTGGAGCCATGTTTCCATAATCCCAATCAAATCATATTCGTTTACCTCTATTTGTGCAGCTAATTCATCCACCTTATTCCGAATGCTCCAGGAATGAGGGACTTCAGTTATGTTGATAGACTGGAGACACTGGGGTTATTCTCCTTGGAGCAGAGAAGGTGAGAGGAGATTCGATAGAGGTGTTCAAAATCACGAGGGGTCTAGACAGAGTAGATAGAGGGAAACTATTCCAATTGGCAGAAGGGTCGAGAATCAGAGGACACAGATTTAAGGTGATTGGTAAAAGAACCAAAGGCGACATAAGAAAAACTTTTTTACGCAGCGAGTGGTTAGGATCTGGAATGCTCTGCCTGAAATGGTGGTGGAGGCAGACTCAATCATGGCTTTCAAAAGGGAATTGGATAAGTATCTGAGGGAAAGAAATTTGCAGGGCTACGGGGAAAGGGCGGGAGAGTGGGACTAGCTGAAATGCTCTTGCAGAGAGCCGGCACGGGCTCAACAGGCTGAACGGCCTCCTTCCATGCTGTAACCATTCTATGATTCTATAAGAAATCTTCGGCCAATTCGGGGAGGGGGGAGAAAATTTGCTTGATTCGTCTATGACCAAAATGAGTTCCAGGAGACCACAGTGACCATGAGACACATCACCCAATAGCCAACCTACCTTTGGTACGCTGTGACACCTGACACAGCCAGACACTCGCCCAGCTCCCTGTTTAACACTTTCAATGAATCCTCAGTCGCTGCAAAAGCAACAATTTGTTCCAATGGTCAATGACTCTCTGTGGAACAGCCTTCTGACATCTAACCCAATTCAATGCTTACACAAGTTATAGGCTTGTCCCCTGGTTCTCCAATTTATCTAATTCAAAAAGTCTAGATCCTAAGTTTTCCCTGTTCTGCACTCACCCCTTTGGCATATTTTTCAGTCACTAAAGCCTGTGGCACTGGGACTCGCTATTAAAGAGCTCAGATTGAGTCTTCCTGCTGTTCCATGCTCCAGCCACCAGATGACAGTGAAGGGATAATTGCTCAGAATGCCGGACATTTTCAAGCAATTTGCTCAAACAAATTGTGTCAATATCACTTTCACGCCTCACTCGGGTCAATAGATCTAACTAAAAATAACATTCATAAGACAACAAATACATTTTAAAAATTACACAATTGTAAAAAAAAGTCACTAAATTTACCAGTAAAATGAAAGGTTGAATGTTGGAATGCCAGTGAGGTTTCTCCTGTACCCCCCACGCCTGCTCTCAGGCCTGGGCTGTGAGGTTTCTCCTGTACCCCCCATGCCTGCTCTCAGGCCTGGGCTGTGAGGTTTCTCCTGTACCCCCCACGCCTGCTCTCAGGCCTGGGCTGTGAGGTTTCTCCTGTACCCCCCACGCCTGCTCTCAGGCCAGTGAGGTTTCTCCTGTACCCCCCATGCCTGCTCTCAGGCCTGGGCTGTGAGGTTTCTCCTGTACCCCCCACGCCTGCTCTCAGGCCAGTGAGGTTTCTCCTGTACCCCCCATGCCTGCTCTCAGGCCTGGGCTGTGAGGTTTCTCCTGTACCCCCCACGCCTGCTCTCAGGCCAGTGAGGTTTCTCCTGTACCCCCCACGCCTGCTCTCAGGCCAGTGAGGTTTCTCCTGTACCCCCCACGCCTGCTCTCAGGCCAGTGAGGTTTCTCCTGTACCCCCCACGCCTGCTCTCAGGCCTGGGCTGTGAGGTTTCTCCTGTACCCCCCACGCCTGCTCTTAGGCCGGGGCTGTGAGGACTGCTTTATTCCAGAGCTTGGAAATTGGAGAGTTGGAAAGTTCCAGAAGGTGTTGACAAATTCTGTGTGTAAGAGACAGATTATGGGAGCAGTCTTCATCGAACTACAATATCCAGAGTCAATGACAACTAGAACTGTCAGGTGGGGCGGAAGCCACAAAAGTTAAAAGATGTGTTTTTCAATATTTTACACAGTTTAAGCCATTAAATAAAATTCTTGGTGTTATTTCGGATATGATTTCTTTTGGTGTCAAATTGTTCATCCCAGTTTGGCATAAAAATAAAACAAAAAAGGTGACTCAACCGTGGCTAACAAGGGAAATTAGGGATAGCATAAGATCCAAGGAGAGGACATATAACTTGGCCAGAAAAAGCAGTAAACCTGAGGATTGGGAGCAGTTTAGGATTCAACAAAGGAGGACAAAGGGATTAATTAAGAAGGGGAAAATAGAATATGAGAGTAAGCTTTCAGGGAACATAAAAACTGACTGTAAAAGCTTTTACAGATATGTGAAGAGAAAAAGATTGGTGAAGTCAAACGTAGGTCCCTTGCAGTCAGAATCAGGGGAATTTATAATGGGTAACAAAGAAATGGGTGACCAATTAAATCCATATTTTGGTTCTGTCTTCACAAAGGAGGACACAAATAACCTCCCAGAGATGTCGGGGAATATAGGGTCTGATGAAGGGGCGGAACTGAAAGAAATCAGTATTTGTAAGGAAATGGTGTTAAGGAAATTGATGGGACTGAAAGCCGATAAATCCCCAGGGCCTGATAATCTACATCCTAGGGTACTTAAGGAAATGGCCCTAGAAATAGTAGATGCATTGCTGATCATCTTCCAACATTCGATGGAATCTGGAACAGTACCCATGGATTGGAGGGTAGCTAATGTTACCCCACTATTCAAAAAAGGAGGTAGAGAGAAAACGGGGAATTACAGACCGGTAAGCCTGACATCAGTAGTGGGGAAAATGCTAGAATCCATTATACTGGATGTAATAGCTGAGTACTTGGAAAACAGTGACAGGATCGGAAAAAGTCAACATGGATTTACAAAAGATAAATCGTGCTTGACTAATCTACTGGAATTTTTTGAGGATGTAACTGGTAAAATAGATAAGGGAGAACCAGTGGATGTGGTATATTTCGACTTTCAGAAGGCTTTCGATAAGGTCCCGCATAAGAGGTTAGCGTATAAAGTTAAGGCACATGGGATTGGGGGCAAGGTTTTGACTTGGATAGAAAACTGGTTGGCAGACAGGAGGCAAAGAGTTGGAATAAACGGGTCTTTTTCCGAGTGGCAGGCAGTGACTAGTGGGGTACCGCAGGGATCGGTCCTTGGACCCCAGCTATTCACAATATATATTAATGATCTAGACGAGGGAACTAGATGTAATATCCCCAAATTTGCAGACGACACAAAACTGGGTGGGTGTGTGTGCTGTGAGGAGGATGCCGAGAAACTCCAGGATGATTTGGACAGGTTGGGTGATTGGGCAGAAGCATGGCAGATGCAATATAACGTGGATAAATGTGAGGTTATCCACTTTGGTGGCAAAAACAGGAAGGCAGATTATTATCTGAATGGCAATAGATTGGGCGAAGGGGAGGTGCAACGAGACCTGGGTGTCCTTGTGCACCAGTCGCTGAAGGTATGCATGCCGGTGCAGCAGGCGGTTAAGAAGGCAAATGGTATGTTGGCCTTCGTAGCGAGAGGCTTTGAGTACAGGAACAAGGATGTCTTGCTGCAGTTGTACAGGGCCTTGGTGAGACCACATCTTGAGTATTGTGTGCAGTTTTGGTCGCCTTATCTGAGGAAGGATTTTCTTGCCATGGAAGGAGTTCAGCGAAGATTCACCAGGCTGATACATGGGATGGTAGGTATGACATATGAGGAGAGATTGGGCTTGTACTCGCTGGAGTTTAGAAGAATGAGAGGGGATCTCATTGAAACTTATAAAATTCTGACAGGACTGGACAGACTAGATGCAGGAAGGATGTTCCAGATGGTCGGGGAGTCCAGAACCAGGGGTCACAGTCTAAGGATAAAGGGTATGCCATTTAGGACAGAGATGAGGAGGAATTTCTTCACCCAGAGAGTGGTGAACCTGTGGAATTCTCTACCACAGAAGGCAGTAGAGGCCAATTCATTAAATATATTCAAGAAGGAGTTGGATATATTTCTTAAGGCTAAAGGGATCAAGGGGTATGGGGTGAAAGCAGGGACCGGGTACTGAATTTGGATGATCAGCCATGATCACACTGAATGGCGGAGCAGGCACGAGGGGCTGACTGGCCTACTCCTGCTCCTATCTTCTATGTTTCTATGTTTCTTTGTCACTAAGCGGGAGTGGTGGTGCTGGGACACGGATGTTTCTGAGGTGCTTTGACGCAGAGCTCAAACTTTGAGGTAGGAATGGGCTGGAGCGTTTCAGCTATGAAGAGAGACTGGACGGGCTGGGGCTGTTTTCCTTAGAGCAGAGAAGGCTGAGGGGGGACCAGATTGAGGTGTACAAAATTATGAGGGGCATAGGTAGGGTGGATAGAAAGGAACTTTTCCCCTTCGTTAGAGGGGTCAATAACCAGGGGGCATAGTTTCAAGGTAAGGGGCAGGAGGTTTAGAGGGGATTTGAGGAGAAACTTTTTCACCCAAAGGGTGGTTGGAATCTGGAACTCACTGCCTGGAAGGGTGGCAGAGGCAGGAACCCTCACAACATTCAAGAAGCATTTAGTTGAGCACTTGAAACGCCATAGCATACAAGGCTACGGACCAAGTGCTGGAAAATGGGATTAGAATAGACAGGGCTTGATGGCCAGCATGGACATGATGGGCCGAAGGGCCTCTTTCTGTGCTGTATAACTTTATGGGCAGGATTTTCATTGGGCCGTGGAGGCGGGATTGGAGGCGCGTGGGGGGTTAAAATCCTGAAATCGGGGGGCACAAACCCATCCTGCACCCGATTCGCCTCCATGCCAGTTTCAAAGGAGGCGGGTACCCGACCCACACTGGGACCCGCCTCCCCGAAGCAGGAAGGAGATTAGTGCCAATTAACAGGTAGTTAACAGGCAGTTTTTAGCCTAATTCCTATTTTTAATGTTGAAGTGTGGGATTCCCGACGGCTCCAAACCACGGCAAGTTAGAGTAGGCAGACCGTCGGGCTGAAGGGCTTGGAGGGGTCGAGATGTCCAGTGTTCAGGTGAGTGATGGGTGCATGAGTGAAAAGGTAAGTGTGTTTGGTGTGTGTAAAGTGTTTAAAGAAATTCTACTAACCTTTATTTACCTTTACAGCCTTCCTTCCTTCAGGTTTCGGGAGTCCCTCATCTCACCGGCACAGAAAGCAGAATGGCTGCGAGCTGTCAAAAATTGCAGCATTCAACTTTCTGTTCCGGGGAGATCTCTAAATCAGCCTGAGAGGAAGGAATTAACTTGGAGTACAGATTGTCAGTGTTTGACAGCTTCAAACAGCTGTCAAACGCTGATATTTCATCTGTCAAAAGCTCTTGACAGATGAAATATCAATCTGTGACGTCACCTGTTGCCGGATGGCCCTTAATTGACCTGCTGAGCCCGCTGGGCGGGCTCAACAAGGTCAATCAAGTCAAAATCGCGTGGGTTGACTACAACTCGATGGAGACGGGACTACAACCCCGAAAGTTGTAGTCCCGCCTCCTACCCGACTCCTCAATGAAAATCCAGCCCTATGACTCTGTGAATCAATCAGTCACAGAATAGTGAATGATCACCCGGCTAAGGTACTGTTTATTGCACCCAAGGGTGTAAAGAACCCCTCCGTGATCCAGCACTCTGCCAATGACCACTTCATCATGAACAAGTCTGCCATGTCATCATACAAATAACAGAAACTGCAGTGAGGTTCTGGGGACAGAGGGAGATGAATAAACAAGTGAATAGAATGCTTGTGACTTGTGCAATCCATTAGGTAAAAAAGGGTAAAAATAAAATTTAAATAAGTAAAAATAGGAAAGAGAAGGAAATGGGGGAGGAAAGCAACTCAGGAAAAACAGAATTTTTTTAAATTTAAAATTATATTTTATGATTTTATTTTTGTATTTAGGGTTAACATTTCAGTAATAAAACAACTCTTTACACTAGAGGAACAATAATATCAGGCTTTGTTTGGTGTCACGGTGTGGAGCCAAAAACAAAAAGGAACAATGACTGTCCCATTGAAGGGGGAGTTAGTTACCCTGGACCTGCTGATAGTGAGGTGTTGAAAAGCAAAATCGTTAATTTAATATATATCTGCAAGTGAACCTGAGGCTCTAATCCAATCAATGTGTGTAAGGCATGAGGGTGATATCATCTGAACCATCGCATTGAATCTATGGCCCGTACAATTGAATTAAATAATCCTCCAGATCTTATTCACCTCTTGCCTGGCATGGATCTCATTCAGCCTGCAAAGAATCTACATGCAAGATATTGTATTCAACATGAATGTTCCAAAAATAATAAAGCATTTTGTGGTTTTACATTAAATACATAATGTGGATAGTATTTTATTCTCTCTAAACATTACATTATTATAACTTGGGATTTGTTTCATTCTTGGTAAAGCATTTATTTCTCCCAGCCCCCTCAGTCAGAGCTCCCCGGCACTATTGCCAGACCAAGAGGACATGTGCGTGACCTATTCCCAGAACACTGCCCCTACTGCTTCCAAACTAAACAAGAGAGACAAGGGAGGGTCCCAGAAATTCCTCACACCCACCTCCACAGTCTGCCCTTCACTCCACACCTCGCCCTCACAGCACTGTGCGGGGAATTGAAGTCACAAGCCAGCATCCATCAGACTGCAGCATACACAATGAGCCAGTAAGGAGCAACGCTATTCTGGCAACTACTTAAATGTAGCAATCCCAGCATAAATATCTAACATTTCAAATGGGCTAAATAATGTCTGGATTATTTTTCATGAGTTTTGTGCTCTTTCAAATCCCACTCCAGAGACTCAAGCACAAAAATCTAGGCTGACACTCCAGTGCAGTATTCAGGGAGTGCTGCACTGTCGGAGGTGCCGTCTTTCGGATGAGACGTTAAACCGAGGCCCCGTCTGCTCTCTCAGGTGGATGTAAAAGATCCCATGGCACTATTTTGAAGAAGAGCAGGGGAGTTCTCCCCGGTGTCCTGGCCAATATTTATCCCTCAATCAATATCACTAAAACAGATTATCTGGTCATTATCACATTGCTGTTTGTGGGAGCTTGCTGCGAGAAAATTGGCTGCCGCGTTTCCCACATTACAACAGTGACTACACTTCAAAAGTATTTCATTGACTGCAAAGCGCTTTGGGGCGTCCTGAGGTTGTGAAAGGCGCTATAGAAATGCAAGTCTTTCTTTTATCAAGCGCTTGCAGGCCAGGTATACCATAACCAACTGCAGAGTACAACTCCTGCTCTCCCTCATGAACTTGCCTTAAACTCTGTCTCAGAAGAACGCCCTCTATTGCATCAGTGCGAACATTTAATGTCATCGTTCTGGACGCCGAGTGAAATTGGCAGTTTTGTACTAACCATTGCCAAAATCTGGGCTGATTTGTGCTCTTGGCATTTGACCATTGCAGTTAGCAGAAAGTACAGGCAATGGTTCCGTCCAGGATTCACCCCGACGTCCCAGAGGTGAAAGGATAGAGGGGGAAACTCACTGGCTCCAGAGCACAGATTTCTTAAATTGTTAGAAAGTTCATCATGAGTATCAGGGGCCTAACTTGGTCCATAGACTTTAGGTTGTGTAGCAGCTGCTCTGCAGTGTTTAATACAGTTTCTATTTTATGATATTCAATCTCTGAAATGCAGCTTTTTATATAACTAGTAAAAGTGCAGCTCATTAATACGGCCGTGGTAAAACCATATTACTACAACTAACCATTTAAGGATTTCGAAGAACTCTTCAAAGCAGTAATCTGATTTTTATTTCATTCGTTCCTGGGATGTGGGCGTCACTGGCAAAGCCGACATTCATTGCCCATCCCTAGTTGCCATTGAGAAGGTGGTGGTGAGCTGTCTTCTTGAACTGCTACAGTCCGTGTGGTGAAGGTACTCCCACAGTGTTGTTAGGGAGGGAGTTCCAGGATTTTGACCCAGCGACAATGAAGGAACGGCGATATATTTCCAAGTCAGGATGCGCCTGCTGCCCTTGTCCTTCTAGGTCGAAGAGGTCGCAGGTTTGAGAGGTGCTGTCGAAGAAGCCTTGGTGAGTTGCTGCAATGCATCTTGTAGATGGTACACACTGCAGCCACGGTACGCCGGTGGTGGAAGGAGTGAATGTTTAAGGTGGTGAATGGGGTGCCAATCAAGCGGGCTGCTTTGTCCTAGATGGTGTCGAGCTTCTTGAGTGTTGTTGGAGCTGCACTCATCCAGGCAAGTGGAGAGTATTCTATGACACTCCTGACTTGTGCCTTGTAGATGGTGGAAAGGCTTTGGGGAGTCAGGAGTTGAGACACTTGTCACAGAATACCCAGCCTCTGACCTGCTCTTATAGCCACAGTATTTATGTGGCTGATCCAGTTAAGTTTCTGGTCAATGGTGACCCTCAGAATGTTGATGTTGGGGGATTCGGCGATGATAATGCCGTTGAATGTCAAGGGGCGGTGGTTAGATGCTCTCTTGTTGGAGATAGCCATTGCCTGGCACTTGTGTGCTGCGATTATAACTTGCCACTTATCAGTCCAAGCCTGAATGTCGGCCAGGGCATGTGGGCACGGACTGCTTCATTATCTGAGGAGTTGCGAATGGAACTGAACACTGTGCAATCATCAGTGAACATCCTCACTTCTGACCTTATGATGGAGGGAAGGTCATTGATGAAGCAGCTGAAGATGGTTGGGCCTAGTACACTGCCCTGAGGAACTCCTGCACCGATGTCCTGGGGCTGAGATGATTGACTGCCAATAACCACATAAAGCTTCCTTTGTGCTAGGTATGACTCCAGCCAGTGGGGAGTTTTTCCCCTGATTCCCATTGACTTCAATTTTACTAGGGCTCCTTGATGCCACACTGTTGTGTATGTACCTTTAAGGGAATAACTGGTCTTAGACTGCAGTACCGGCAGTGACCACCCCTGTATAAAAGGCCCTAGCAGGCTTCTGTAGTTTCAGTTTCAAGCTGCCTCTTGTTCAGTAAAGTACCTGTTAAACTGTTCTCCCGAAGTCCGTGTATTATTGAGGCGCGGACTTTACACACACTAGGTCATATTCTGCCTTGATAGCAAAGGCAGTCACTCTCACCTCACCTCTGGAATTCAGCTCTTTTGTCCCTGTTTGGACGAAGGTTGTAATGAGGTCTGGAGCCGAGTGGTCCTGGTGAATTAGTGAGCAGATTATTGGTGAGTAAGTGCCACTTGATGGCACTGCCGACAACACCTTCCATCACTTTGCTGATGATTGAGAGTAGACTGATGGGGCGGTAATTGGCCGGATTGGATTTGTCCTGCTTTTTGTGGACAGGATATATCTGGGCAGTTTTCCACATTGTCGGATAGATGCCAGTGTTGTAGCTCTACTGGAACAGCTTGGCTGGAGGCGCAGCTAGTTCTGGAGCACAAGTCAATATCAATAGTTTTGTTTGAACAAGTTCCAATCCCCTCCCTCCCTCCTCTCCCTCCATCCCTCCTCCCCCTCCCTCCTCTCCCTCCATCCTCCTCACTCCCTCCTCTCCCTCCTCCTCACTCCCTCTTCCCCCTCTCTCTCCCTCCTCACTCCCCCCTCTCCCTCCTCATCCATCCTCTCCTTCCTCCTCCTCCCCCTCCTCCTCCCCCTCCTCCTCCTCCCTCTCCCTCCTCTCCCTCCCTGAGGAGATGCCCTGATTTCCCTCAGACTTTCTGACACTGCGATGCTGTAACTTTGTCCAAGGTGTGGCGGAAACGGGGTTTCTGCTGCACTTACGATGAAGTTACAGTTGTGTAAAGTCTGGAAATTCAGGGCCAGCGTTTAGCAGAGGTAGACACTGAAAGGGACCACACAATGATCTCAGCCTGCTTACATGATTTGGTTGTGTGGCGAATTACAGCAGAGCCACACTGAGCTCTCTGATTGCGGTGACTGGATTTATTGGTGTAGCTTTCAAATGACACGGGGGCTGCCTGTGAATGCAGAGTCGTGTAGGGGCCCCTGTTTCACTGGAGACCAACCCGCTGCCACACCGAGCTGTATTGTTCTACAAACTGTCCCTAATCTAAGTACAGCCACCCCACATTGATAGACGTTAATACGGTTGTGTACTCTCGATTATCGGTTATTAGTGTCATCGCAAAGTGAAGTGAGGCTGGAATTATTTGTCCCGAAACAGTAATGAGAGGTAATTGCCTTTATGTCTGGAAAAAATAGTGCATTAAAAATACTGCAAAGCAATAGTTTTACTTAAAATATTGGCAAATAATCCAACTTTCAACAAAACTGATGGAAAAGATTTTAAAAATATACAGGCATGGCAAAGCAACTAACGGTGCTGCTCTAATTACAACTCCGCTCAGTTTTTTAATAAATGTACATAATTGGTTGAAAAAATAAATCAGCTCTTGCTGCCTTGTACAGAGTAGATTTCAAACTGTTAGAAAAACAAATTGTGCAGAAATTTCCAGTTAAATTCAACTAAGTCTTAATCCCAAGATATTCACCTTCTGAAGCCTCCTTCACGTAACAAACTATAAAACAAGAAAGACAGTTTTAGTCTCTGTATTTCCCCCAATAGAGGGAAAAATACACTTTTACAAAATATAAATACAATGAACTTTATAATGAGACCACCGTATGTTAATAGCGACTTCAGATAGACTGAGCTGTGAAGTTTAGGGATCTAAGCAGTTGTTACTGGACAGAAACTGATTCACGAATGCTATCCCAGTTCTTGTTAAAGTGAATGATATTTTTCTTTGTTTTCTAAAAAGGTTTACTTCTTTTATTTTTAGAGTACCTCCAAAATACTTTCCATTTTTCTCTTTTTAGGCTTGGTGTTGTTCTGCACTATGAACCTTGGCCTTTCACCTAGGCTACTCAAATTATAAAAAAAGCCTTGTGCTGTTAAGATCCCTCGCTGGGAGGACAGTGAAGTGGCCGTCACCCTGACCTTAGACTATTTATATTGCTCTTTGGCTACTCCATGGGATCAGCCTTACAGAGTGACGTTGATTTCTTAAGTATTAGTAGAAAGGTAGATATATATTGATCTATGGGATGATGTTGTCCTAATGGTTCTATATTTTCCCTATTCTTTGCACATTATCCAATTAAGCAAGTAATAGAATCATCGCAGTACAGCACAGAAGGAGGCCAATCGCACCATCGCACCGGTGTTGGTGCTGGCTCTTCAAGTGAGGCCATCTATTCTAATTCCATTTTCTTACTCCTCCCCCATAAACTTTTATATTCTTCCTTTTCAAATAATTATCCAATTCGCTTACAAATTATGTTACATCGGCTTGCCCCTGCATGTTTCGTTTTTTTAAACTTTTTGCGAGGCAAGTTCCTGAGAGTGCGAGCTGAGGGAAAGCGGGCATCTGGGACCTGAGTGAACAGGGAAAGCAACAGGGTAACTCCTTAACCAATCAGACTGAAGGATTGTGAAATTAACAGTGCAAAGACTGAGAAGGAAGTGTTTGGTTTTATTCGTTCCTGGGATGTGGGCGTCGCTGGCGAGGTCAGCATTTATTGCCCATTCCTAATTGCCCTTTGAGAAGGTGGTGGTGAGCCGCCTTCTTGAACCGCTGCAGTCCGTGTGGTGAAGGTGCTCCCACAGTGCTGTTAGGAAGGGAGTTCCAGGATTTTGACCCAGCGACGATGACGGATCAGCGATATATTTCCAAGTCAGGATGGTGTGTGACTTGGAGTGGAACTTGGAGGAGGTGGTGTCCCTGCAAAAGGACATAGACAGGCTAAGTGAGTGGGCAAAAATTTGGCAGATGGAATATAATGTTGGAAAGTGTGAGGTTATGCACTTTGGCAGAAAAAATCAAAGAGCAAGTTATTATCTAAATGGAAAGAAACTGCAAAGTGCTGCAGTACAAAGGGATCTGGGGGTCCTGGTGCATGAAACACAGAAGGTTAGTATGCAGGTACAGCAGGTGATCAGGAAGGCCAATGGAATCTTGGCTTTTATTGCAAGGGGGATGGAGTATAAAAACAGGGAAGTCTTGCTGCAGTTATACAGGGTACTGGTGAGGCCACACCTGGAATACTGCGTACAGTTTTGGTTTCCATATTTAAGAAAGGATATACTTGCTCTCGAGGCAGTTCAGAGGAGGTTCACTCGGTTGATTCCGGAGATGAGGGGGTTGACTTATGAGGAAAGGTTGAGTAGGTTGGGCCTCTACTCATTGGAATTCAGAAGAATGAGAGGCAATCTTATCGAAACATATAAGATTGTGAGGGGGCTTGATCGGGTGGATGCGGGGAGGATGTTTCCACTGATGGGTGAGACTAGAACTAGGGGGCATAATCTTAGAATAAGGGGCTGCCCTTTCAAAACTGAGATGAGGAGAAACTTCTTCACTCAGAGGGTAGTAAATCTATGGAATTTGCTACCTCAGAGAGCTGTGGAAGCTGCGACATTAAATAAATTTAAAACGGAGATAGATAGTTTCCTAGCCGATAAGGGAATTAAGGGTTATGGGGAGCGGGCAGGGAAGTGGACGTGAGTCTAGGTTCGGATCAGCCATGATCCTATTGAATGGCGGAGCAGGCCCGAGGGGCCGTATGGCCTACTCCTGCTCCTACTTCTTATGTTCTTATGTGTTCCCATGCGCCTGCTGCCCTTGTCCATGTAAGTTACAGTGGGTGAATTCAATGCTAAATCAGGTACAGTCTTGCTGTTATTTTGACATAAAAATCCAGGGCAATAACTTCCTTTTGTGAAATAAAATCTTCTAACTTCCCTTCTGCTCTTAGAGTGGCGATTCTGGGTCAATGCCCCCTTGTTACCAATTTGCCAATCAATGAAATAACTAGTCACTCTTTAGTCTCTCAAGGCCTTTCATAGATTTGGAATGTTCCATTACAGAGGTGTGCAAGGTGTGAATCCAGCCCGTGAACCTCTGGCACAGGCTCCTGGAACACTACTGTCAGCTCTTCCACACTCAGCGCAGCCCCACCCCGCCCCACCTTCCCCATCAGCCCTCCTCTTATACTCTACTCTCAGCTGTTGCTCCAATGATTGAAGAGCACTGCGCACTGCTGTGAGAATTCTCACTGCGGAGATAGGAATCAGCAGCTGGGGACGGAGCCAAACTAGAGAGAATCGCTGCCAAATTAGAGCTGGAAAACAGTGCTGGCAGGAGCTGTCTAGTGACCAAAGCCATTGCTGTGATGTGCGTATCGTGCTGTTAGATTATATCAAGAGTGTCCGCTCGCAGAAGGATGGGGAACTGGGGGCAAGTGGAGAAAAATGCCAAAGAACAAACAACTATGAAAAGGCAGGAAACTCTGGGCCATCCTCAGCAGGTTTCCAATATCAGTTCTGATGAAGGGTCATCGACCTGAAACGTTAACTCTGTTTCTCTCTCCACAGATGCTGCCTGACCTGCTGAGTATTTCCAGCATTTTCTGTTTGCATTTCAGATGTCCAGGATCCGCAGTATTTTGCTTTTGTCCCAATATTATGGTTCTGTTAATACTAGTAACATTGGTAGTAGTGGTGTAGAGCTTCTTGTATGTGGCCTACAATCAATAACTGAGTAATACAAGAAAAAATGTATTTGGATGTCCCCAACCCTCGACCTAATCCATTCCTGTAACAAAGCTTTTTCCAAAAGGCTCAAAAACCCAGAGCCTTTTGAAAAATGATTGCTTCATTAAATGAAACTAAACAAAGCCGTCTCCACTGGAATTAATAATAGACCAGAGGAAGATTGCAAATCCTTTGTACAGAGAATGACACGTCTATCTTTTCCTACATTACAACAGTGACTACGCTTCATAAAAAAAGTACTTCATTGGCTGTAAAGCACTTTTGGACATCCTGAGGTCATGTAAAGCGCTATATAAATGCAAGTCTTTCTTTCTGTCTTTGGACAGCTCTCTCTAAAGACTATAAACAAAACAGCACAAAGTATTGAAGCAATGAAGCACTTTAGTTCTTTGTTAATGTGATTGCACTTGGTATTCCTGTCGGTATCTGTCAGGCCAATGAATGTCTTTGATCCGAGTTGATTAGATAAAATATGTAAGTAGAATAGAATATCCCTGGAAACAAGCTGAAGATTCCTATGCCATTTATGTAAATTATTCAGGTAAATAGGTTCACATGAGAAGTAAGGGGGGAAATATTTGGTTATGTAGATGTGCGGGTAAATAAAAAATACAGCATTTGTTCACTTAATTAGGGTGAGAGTTGGGATTCAGGATTTGGTTGGCCCAATTTTTAATAATTCAAATAATATCAAAGTAATTTACAGAAATGGCACAGACTTGATGGGCTGAATGACCTCCTGCTATGCTGTAAATTTCTATGATTCTGTGAAATGGCTTCAGCTTTTGGACAGTCCTGTTTCCAAACACCCTTTACAGTGCGCAATGACCTGTGAAAGTACCGCCGTAAGTGGCCTAAAGTTGTAGCAAGCTGCGTGTTACTTGCCTACACAAGGCAGGGCCTGCGCTCACTCACTCCAGAGCTGTAACAGAAACCAAGCAACGCTGCAGGAACTACAGCTCGCCGCTCAGTGGGACAGAGGTAATATTTGTGGAAATTAGAACAGTTGGACGCACTTTGTTCCAGCTGTCCATATTTTTTCTTCAAATATTGCATAATTCTTGTTGCACACTTTGTTCTGGGCATGAATATGTATCGGCATGGCATTGTTCAATTTTAACAATACGAAGAGATTTGAGAACAGTAACAGGAAGCGTCACATGGAGAATGCATAGTTTAATTTGGCAATAACTTTATTAGTTTATTGCTGAGTCACTAACGGTTTGAACAAGAGCTGGTGAAAGGCATTTTCATGATTCAGAATTACAATGACACCCCAGTAGCTTTTGATCATTATAATCATTTTTAGACTGGTTTCTGAGGGAGAGAGCACTGATACTCGAAGTCTGTTTTGATGGACAGCTCTATAGCCAGAAGCTGTCTGTTCTGGGTTTAATTGGAGAATGCTTCCCCCAATTCACTAGTTCAGATCAGTTCTCATCAGTCCTTGACAAAGGGAGAGCAAGCCAACTGTTCATTGTCAAGTCTACAAAAAGCTTTTCCTCACATCCATGTGTTCCAAGTCAGGAGAAATTGGTGAAATTTGAAGACATCTTGATATTTTGAAACAGATTTTGTAACGTAATTCCAGTCACTCTCATTTATCCTCCTGCTAATTATCTAAAACCGATCCACAGTTTATAGCCTGAGATATATGGACTGTTATTGGGTGCCTGTACCGGGCGTGTGCCGGGCATGCTGTACCAGGCGTGTTGTACCAGGGCGTGCTGTACCGGGCGTGTGCCGGGCATGCTGTACCAGGGCGTGCTGTACCAGGCATGCTGTACCAGGTGTGCTGTACCAGGGCGTGCTGTACCGGGTGTGCTGTACCGGGCGTGCTGTACCGGGCATGTACCGGGGCGTGCTGTACCAGGATCGCACCATGATTGGAGTGTGCTGTACCGGGATCGATCCCTGATTGGAGCGTGCTGTACCGGGATCGATCCCTGATTGGAGCGTGCTCCAATTTCTAGGCCATTTATCGTGTTACTGTCTCTGGGTCCTTGTCTGTTTAATTGGTTGGCAAGTTTGCCGAGCAAAAGGAAAAACTGATGTCCGGGAAGAATTTCTCGAACATTTCAGAAAGTTAGATGGTGTGATGGGGAGATGATAGGTTCTTTATGCATGGATAGGCTGCGATGGGCCAAGTGGCTATCCTCCGTCATGTCTACCTTGTGAACTGTGTGATTTTCCCCACACATTTTGTTCAGCAATGATATCAGGGTTTATTTTGCTGCACATTAGAGTTATGGTCTGTCCAGCGTTTTTTTACAGATCACTTAACAGTCCAATGATGATAAACTAATTGCTTTCTCATTCTCTTATCAAGAGAAGGTAAAAACAAAAGAGATTTATTTTCTCAGAAAGAAGAACCTGTACTTACACATCCTCAGGATATTGTAAAGTGTTCTCAGCTAATGAATTACTTTGACGTGTAATCGTTGTCGCTTCGTAGACTAACAAACAGCAAATGAGATAAATGACCCGAAAATCTGTTTTGCTGGTGATGGCTGAAGGATGAATGTTGGCCAAAATACTGGAAGAACCCTTTGCTCCTCTTCAATCTTTTACACCTCCTCCCCCCACCGTGCCCCAACTGGACCACAATTTAACGTCTCATCTGAAAGACAGCACCTCTGGCAATGCAGAACTCCCTCTAATGCACTGGAGTGAGTGTCAGCCTAGATTATGTCCTCCAGCAGTGGGACTCGAACCCAGAATGTTCGCGAGTGCTCTCACTACGCCAATGCAACTACCTCGATACTTGGCTTAATTTCCACAGCTTATTTTCAGTCTTATCCTTTGTTTTTTTTTTCCAGAGTTGTGGGAACTGAACAGAACCACCGTGTTCCATGGCCCTCGTGGATTCCTCGACCTGCGAACGGTGCTGTTGGATGAGTATCAGGAGCGTCTGTTTGTGGGAGGCAGAGACCTCGTGTATTCGCTCAGCTTGGAGCGCGTCAGTCAGGATTACCGCGAGGTACAGTAACCCGAGCTTCCCGACGATGCACGGGGCTCCTTCCACTGTGGGATTAGTTTGTTCGTAACTCCTACTTCTCCTTAAAACAGTGGTTTTACATTTGGGAAAACAGAGGTCAAAGGATCAAATTGTCAAACAGATCAA
Source organism: Somniosus microcephalus (assembly GCF_052327205.1). Taxonomy (NCBI): domain Eukaryota; kingdom Metazoa; phylum Chordata; class Chondrichthyes; order Squaliformes; family Somniosidae; genus Somniosus; species Somniosus microcephalus. The sequence continues at coordinate 91,970,995 of NC_141003.1, forward strand.
GAGTTTTTTTGAGTTAACAATTCGACTCATAGGCTTGATATTCGATAGTCTGCTGCATGTCTTAAGGTGTGTAATTTTAATTATAACTCTGAAGGACTAATCCCCACCCCCACCCCCACGTATTTCAGTGTACTTTAACTGGCATGTACTTTATGCATGTTTAGGAGTACATATAACCTATATACAAAACAAAACTAGCTAAAAATATTGGCCTAGAAATTCAATCGCGCTGTGCCCATTTTACAGGCATAAAACGGGCACCTAAGGGTCCAATACTCATTCCGCGCTGAAAGTGCGCCACCCGCCATATTGGATCAGACTGCTCCACAAGCGTCCATGGCGTGCGGTGGAAGTGTTAAACCGCCTTCTAATATTTAATGACATGTCCTACACTTGTTATAGAATTTTTGTGAAATTGTTCCGCCCCAGCGCCAGACTCCCCGCGTGATAAACTCGTTCAGCAACAAGGACCCTGCAGTAAGGCTCGTTAAAGGGCCCGTCCACTCAATACACATTCATTGCTGGTCTGCCCTATCGGCTGCCGGTTTCTAGCACTGATTCCTGACATCTGCGGACAAGCTTTTTGCTGGCGCTAGACTGTCTTTGCCTGCTTTCAAAAGAGTTTGGGCTAGAAATTCATGTACTCACTGCCACCCCGTTGGCCATGAAATGGCGATAAAATGGCGGCCGCCGCTCTTTCGCCAGCTGGTGGCGGGTCCTGCAGCACCTGCCATTTTCGTCTCCTCCTTTGCGCTGTTGGTAACTGGTAGTGCCCTGTAAAAAAAAAGGTGGCATGGTGATTTCAATCAGCGTGCAATGCCGACTTAACATCACCAACACTAACTTCGACCCTAGCGCTGAATTCAGCACCGGGTCCTAAGCAGGTTGATGTCTGCAGCTCTTAAAGGGACGCACGCATCATTCATAGAATCATAGAATCATTGAAAGTTACAGCATGGAAGGAGGCCATTTTGGCCTATCGTGTCTGCGCCGGCCAACAAAGAGCTATCCAGCCTAATCCCATTTCCCAGCTCTTGGTCCGTAGCCCTGCAGGTTAGAGCACCCAGGTAAGTTTGTTTTAAAAAAATTTTTTATTGAAGTGGTGGCTTGCTGCAAGAGATGGGGAAAGTTTTTTGTATGTGTATAAGGAGTGCTGCTGGATGCTTGCAAGGGCTCAGATGGTAAATGAACAACTTTGAGAAGACAGAACTGTTCTGTCTGTGTATAATAAGACACAGACTGCAGGAGAAACGGTACAACAGGTGTTTACTCAATGTGGCTCACAGTGGAACTGACTATACAGATTACTACTCAGTGCTATATACAGGTGTGGCTGCAGGGCATTCTGGAGGGGGAGGGTGAACAGCCAGAGGTCGTGGTCCACATTGGTACCAACGACATAGGTAAAAAGAGGGATGAGGTCCTGCAGCAAGAATTTAGGGAGCTAGGTGGAAGATTAAAGAGCAGGACCTCAAAGGTTGTAATCTCTGGATTACTCCCGGTGCCACGTGCTAGTGAGTATAGGAATAGGAAGATAGAACAGATGAATGCATGGCTAAAGGGATGGTGCAGGAGGGAGGGCTTTAGTTTCCTGGATCACTGGGTCTGCTTCTGGGAAAAGTGGGACTTGTACAAGTCGGACGGTTTACACCTGAACCAGAGGGGGACCAATATCCTTGCGGGGAGGTTTGCTAGCACTGCTGAGGGGGGTTTAAACTAACTTGGCAGGGGGATGGGATACAGAGTGGAACTATAGTAGGGGGTGATTTACAGCCAAATACGGAGGAAAAAACAAGTCAGCTGGGAAGGCAGAGCAAATATGTGAAGGCAAAAGGGAATATGGCAAGGCTGGAAGGCATTTATTTTAATGCAAGGAGCCTTGCAAATAAGGTGGATGAACTGAAGTTGTTGTTGAACACATGGGAGTACGATATTGTTGCTATCACGGAGACATGGTTGAGGGAGGGTCAGGACTGGCATCTCAATATTCCGGGGTATAGAATCTTCAGGCGAGACAGAGGGGGGTGTAAAAGGGGAGGGGGTGTTGCAATATTAATTAAGGAATCAATTACTGCTGTAAGGAGGGATGATATATTAGCGGGTTCCTCTAATGAGGCCATATGGGTAGAACTTAAAAACAAAAAGGGGGCAAGCACTTTGCTGGGAGTGTACTATAGGCCCCCAAACAGTCAGGGGGAGATAGAGGAACAGATATGTAGGCAAATCTCAGAGGTGCGAAAATAATAGGGTAATAATAGTGGGGGATTTCAACGTCCCCAATATTAATTGGGATAGTCAGAGTGTGAAAGGCTTAGAGGGTGCAGAATTCTTAAAGTGCATCCAGGAGAGCATTTTGAGCCAACATGTAGAAAGTCCTACAAGAGAGGGGGCGGTACTGGACCTAATTCTAGGGAATGTAGCCAGGCAAGTGGTGGAAGTGTCAGTAGGAGAGCATTTTGGCGACAGTGACCATAATTTGGTGAGATTTAAGGCGGTCATGGAAAAAGATAAAGACGGCCCGGAGATAAGGGTTCTAAATTGGGGGAAGGCCGATTTTAATATGATAAGGCAGGATCTGGCCAAAGTGGACTGGGAGCAGCTACTTATAGGAAAATCCACATCAAAGCAGTGGGAGACTTTCAGAAGGGAAATAGAGAGAGTACAACGCCAACATGTTCCTGTAAAGGTCAAGGGCGGGACCAACAAGCAAAGGGAACCTTGGATGACAAGGGATATACAAAAATGCATTAGGAAAAAAAGGGGGGCTTTTGGCAGTTACAAAAGACTAAAGACGGAGGAAGCCCTAGAGGAGTATAAAAAGTGCAGGGGCATACTTAAAAAAGAAATTAGGAGGGCGAGGAGGGGCCATGAAATAACACTGGCGAGCAAAATAAAGGAAAATCCTAAGATGTTTTATAAGTATACTAGCTGGGGGTGCCCGGCGGTGCCGAGGCTTTTTCGAGGGCATGTTGTTGTTGGAAGAGGGAGAGAGAGCGCGAGTGGGGGGGAGAGAGAGCGCGAGTGGGGGGGAGAGAGAGCGCGAGTGGGGGGGAGAGAGAGCGCGAGTGGGGGGGGAGAGAGAGCACGAGTGGGGGGAGAGAGAGTGTGAGGGACTGGGGGGAGAGAGAGAGCGAGAGAGACTGGGGGGAGAGAGAGAGCGAGAGAGGCTGGGGGAGAGAGAGAGCGAGAGAGACTGGGGAGAGAGCGAGAGAGTCTGGGGGGAGAGAGAGAGTGAGAGAGACTGGGGGGAGAGAGAGAGGGAGAGAGACTGGGGGGAGAGAGAGAGCGAGAGAGACTGGGGGGAGAGAGAGAGCAAGAGAGACTGGGGAGAGAGAGAGAGCGAGAGAGGCTGGGGAGAGAGAGAGAGCGAGAGAGACTGGGGAGAGGGGGAGAGCGAGAGAGACTGGGGAGAGGGGGAGAGCGAGAGAGACTGGGGGGAGAGCGAGAGAGACTGGGGGGAGAGCGAGAGAGACTGGGGGGAGAGCGAGAGAGACTGGGGGAGAGAGAGAGCGAGAGAGGCTGGGGGGAGAGAGAGAGCGAGAGAGACTGGGGGGAGAGAGAGAGCGAGAGAGACTGGGGGAGAGAGAGAGCGAGAGAGACTGGGGGAGAGAGAGAGCGAGAGAGACTGGGGGGGAGAGAGAGAGCGAGAGAGACTGGGGGGAGAGAGAGCGAGAGACTGGAGAGAGAGAGGGAGAGCGAGAGAGAGCAGCGAGAGAGACTGGAGGGGAGAGAGAGAGAGAGCGAGAGAGACTGGGGGGGAGAGAGAGAGCGAGAGAGACTGGGGGAGAGAGAGAGCGAGAGAGACTGAGGAGAGAGAGAGAGGAGCGAGAGAGACTGGGGGGAGAGAGAGAGCGAGAGAGACTGGGGGGAGAGAGAGAGCGAGAGAGAGACTGGGGGAGAGAGAGAGCGAGAGAGACTGGGGGAGAGAGAGAGCAAGAGAGACTGGGGAGAGAGAGAGAGCGAGAGAGACTGGGGAGAGAGAGAGCGAGAGAGACTGGGGAGAGAGAGAGAGAGCTGAGAGAGGGGAGAGCGAGAGAGACTGGGGGTC